>NC_088602.1:206374696-206639696 GCF_036013475.1 Columba livia | reverse complement strand
AAAAAAGTGAAATATTGTGAGACATACGACCCTGAAGACACCAACGTCAGTAAGAAAGGAGGGGAAAGAGGTGCTACAGGTGCTGAGGCAGACATTCCCCTGCAGGCTGTGTTGAAGAGCATGATGATGCAGATTGTCCCCTTGCAGCCAAGGACCACCGTGAAGCAGATATGTACATTGCAGCCCAAGGATGATCCCATGTAGGTGGATAGGCCCCAAGGGAAGCTGCAGCCTGTGGAGAACCTATGCTGGAGCAGGGTCCTGGCAGGAACTGCAGCCCGTGGAGAGGAGCTCATGTAGGACCAAGTTTTATGGCAGGACCTGTAAACCTTTGGGGGATCTACACTGCAGCAGTCCATTTTTGAAGGACTGCACCCTGTGAAAAGGACCCACACTGGAGCATTTTGTGAAGGACTGTGTTTCATAAGATGGACCCCATGCTCGAGCAGATGAAGTGCTTCAGGAAGAAGGAGCAGCAGGGATGAAGAGCTGTGAACTAATCACAACCCCCATTGCCCATCTCCCTGCACCACTCTAGGAGAGGAGGAAGTAGAAAAATTGTGGGAGTGAAGATGAGCCTGGGAAGAAGGAAGGAAAGTGGCTTTAGTTTTGTTTTTATTTCTTATTATCCTACTTTGATTAATTAGCAATAAATTAAAATAATTTCCCTAGGTCAAGTCTGTTTTGCCCATGTCTTTAATCAGTAAGCGGTGTCCCCGTCCTTATTTTGACCCATGAGCTTTTTGTTGTATTTTTTTCCCTTGTTCTGCTGAGAAGATAGAGTGATAGAGCAGCTTGGTGGGCACGTGGCAGCCAGCCAAAGTCAACCCACCGTGGTGGCTTTTGTCTCTTGTCACTTTGTATTATGAAATTGGCCTCATCTGAGCTAATCATTCTGGGCTTCACTGATAGTTAATGGAGAGAAACGAGACTTTCTAGGAGGCAGTTCATTTCATCCTAATGTAGACATAAATACAAAGCAGATGAAACATATTTAAGTGCTTCTTGTTCTGTTGACTATTAAGGAAGCCTAGAGCATCTAGCTCAGGTGTAGGTATCTACACCATAGTTGTCAAGAGTTGAGTAAGATGGCCTGTTCTGCATTTTACTGTGTCATAAAGATTTATTTGTGGTTTGTGTTTCTGATTACCCTGAAGACTTGAGATGGTTCTGCATATACTCAGTGGCAGAAAAGCTTTGAGAAGAGAAAATCCCAGTTGAGTCCATAGGACACAATTCAGAGCAGCAGTGAGTGTCCCAACCTGGTAGCAGAGGGTAAAACTGTGTGGTGATCCTACCCCAGATGCCGAAGAAGCCCTGTTGCATCGTCCAGGCACTGGAGTCATATTAGAAGCCGTCAGAAAAGCTAATTAGCTCAAGTGCTGATACAACTGTATTCCAGAGTGAGCTAGTTCACACTCAGGTGAGGTTTCTCTTCCTCCACTCCTTTGCATACTGCAGAGGTACCAGAAGCTTTAGGACCCCCATACCTCATTGGCAGCTGGATCTCAAAAGCATCCGGGGCAAGAACCTCATTTCAAAATCAGCATTTCGTTTTCTGTATCCTTGTACATCATTATGTCTAAGTCAGTGCAGAAACATATCAGCGCTCAAGAACAGACAAATTTAAAGGAAATGAGTGTCTTTTCCATTCTCTGCATGTTTATATAATTCTTCTTCTCCATTTTAATTAATATCAGATTTATTTAATGAAAATAGCAGATACATCTGGCTCTAATCCCTATTTTTTTGCAGTCAGTGGATCATACTCATGCATTTTCATAAACACATGAAGAATCACAATGTACATGAACACACTGATAATGCTGTTTCATCCAGCAACTTGAAGGTGCTTCCCAAAGACACGATGTGTCATTTCAGGTGTTGCAAATCTGAGTCACAGACAGTCTGATGGGACTAATCTTAATGATGTGCTTTGATTCCACAACATGTCACTGTAAAGTCTGACACATTTGATACACTCATTTCAAGATTCCAGTATAATTTCTGTTCCCACAGTGAATCTACTAATTAAGAAGACAGTATCTGTGGAAAAAAAAAAAGACCCAACACTTGAAAAAACTAGCTAATTTGCCTTTAAATTGTCTATGGACCAAATTTTGCCCTCATCAATATGATGCAACTTCCATTGACTTTACTATTCATATATCCAAAGGCAATGTTTGTTCCTATCTATTAATCTACCTACTATTTTATCTACTATCTGTCTGCTTAACTCTATTAATTAGTTAATGTTTGTAAAACACTCAAAAGATGTAAAGCCCTATAGAGATGCTAAGTATTATAATTACTGTTATCTGACTGCTGTATCTCTTTACCTATCTAGTTATCTACCTTCTCTATCTATTATAATAACAGTAATACTTAACACTTATATAGTGTTCTTAATCTTCAAAGTACTTTACAAACATTAACTAATTAATCTAATCTAGTCATCTCGCAAACAACTCCTTTAACAAACCAGTGGTTGTTTCTATAAAATAAAATTCTTTGCAAAATAGAAGAATCATACTTTGGGGGGGGGTTATTTTGTTCAGGTTTGACTATGATAAGGTAATAAATATGTATAAAAGCAAAGAAGCAAAAAGATGGATGACAAAATCTCCATCACTGGATAACATAGAGCTTACAACAGGCAAGAAGGTGTTGTAAGCAGGTATAGACCATGAAGAGGTCTTCTGTCAGACTTTCTCCTGAATTATGTGCTGTCTTAGTTGTAAGAGACTTCCTGCTATAGAAATGCGACCTTTTTTCCCTGTTATCTAAAAAGAGTAATGAAACTTTTCTGCCGGTTTTGCTTTTTATTCTGTAATCAGAAGCAAGGCCAAGCTGAAGTTGGGCTTTCAAGTCTCATATCTAAAAAGGCACCATTTTTTTTACCTTACAGAAACAGGGGTGGCTATGCACCAAAATTTTAAAGTGTTCAGAAGCCGCAATGGGGCCAAGGTATTGAAAAACATTAAGAAGAAGAGACCAGCTTCCTTTGAAAATGAACGCACCCCTAAATACCTCCGTGATTCTTCATCTACACCCATATTGGGGTTGGGTAGAGACAGTGATCACTGTGTATATTCATTGCATCCTGGAGACATAAGGTAAGATCAAAAAGCATGTGCAGGTTTTTCTGGGGCAGACATGTAGGTTACCTTTGTGTTTCCAAACAAAAGAAGGTCACAGACTCAGATCAAGCACTGCTTGCTGATCTTCCTCGCTACTGAATCGTTACCTAATTGCATGACTTGATTTTAGACTGTACTCTTCAAGAAAAATCTTCTACAGAGAGGGGTAAGAGAGCTAGCCTGTGCTGTTTGGCATTGGGACTGCTAATCAGTTCTGGCCCTGTTACACCTCAAACACAAGGCACAGCCATAATGAAAGACTATCCAGGCCTTATGTGGCTTACAATAACACTAGAGAGCATAAAATGAAACGAAAACAAATAGAAAAAAGATTCTATTTTCCACTTGATGAAAGGGCAAGCTATTTCTATTTTTTTTTTTTTCTATCTGTCCTATTTATTTGTCTACATAGACAAAATGTAGTGGGACAGTTCTGTTAGGACCTAACCTAAAACTGAGTTAGGGTTCTCCATTGAGCTCCCCCAAGGCAGCCTGGAAAACAGCAGAACTGTGGCCACTGTTGGACAGAGACTTTGGTCTGTATTAGTTCTGCCAGAAAAAAAAGACTAGTCGGCAATTTCCCAACATCTCTTCCTCCAACTGCTGGGTTAACATAGCACCACCACCCCCCCAAACAAAACAAAACCAACCAAAACCAACTGTCAACAGAAGTTAATATTCCCTTCTCAGACTGTGTTTCAGCTATGGATGCATTTTGCCAGGTACCAGCTCAAAGCGCCAAATTACCCTCTTTACCACGGCAAGAGATGTTTGAAATATAACAGCCTGCTATAGCTGTCATCCTGTAACAGGTATGTTTGCAAATGAAAAATAAAAACAAAACAAATGTCATTAAAGGAAGCAACAGAGGGCTGAACTCAGATTGCACATCATTAATTTTGTCTCATGGACAAGAATAGCATATTGAGTTGGAGCTATTATGGCTAAGTCAGGCTTCCAATACAATCAATGCAATAAGCAGCTGTGTTGTTTCAGTGCAAATTCACAGAAGATGATCCGAATGTGGTTCTTGTCAGCCAGGCATGAGAGCCAGCCAGGCTGAAATTCAGGTGTTATGGGCTCAGCCACACACTCCCTGAGTAATCTTGTATACAAGACCTAATCTAACCCTTACCTTCATGTCTTTTTTTTTTTTTTTTTTTTTAATTTAATTTTTTTAATCCCTAGTGGTACGCTGCATAAATACAGTGCTTTGATCATCTTAAATGTTATACCCAACAGAGCTCAAGAAATGAAAGTGCTTACCATGTTTCCCTGAAAATAAGACCTACCCCAAAAATAAGCCCTAGCATGATTTTTCAGGGTTTTTGAGGATGCTCAAAATATAAGCCCTACTCCAAAAATAAGCCCTAGTTACAGTTCATTAAAAAAGTAAATTTAAATAGTGTCCAGGAAGCTATATATGTAAAAAAGTAATAAGTTTTGGAGCAAAAATTAATATAAGACCCTTGTCTTATTTTCGGGGAAACAGGGTAGATAGGACTGCAAATGAGAAACAGGTATGCAACTAGCATCTGCTAATAAGGGATGCATTGAGATATGAGGTATATAGAAACATAAAATGAAGGGTTAAGGTCAGAAATAAACCATGTCAGGATTCTGGGAGATTTTGTGTAGAAAAGACAAAGTTACTAATGTTTGCAACAGATTAAAGACCCTCGTAACACACTTTCAAGCCTGGCACATCTCAAAGGTAGATATTTGAAGCTGATGCAGAAGGAGGGCTTCAGATCCCGTTTAGAGAAGCAGGTAAGGAATTATAAATTATTTGCTTTTGGATAGGTTATGTGGAGCTCCCCTCTTCCCACCTTGATCCCTGTATTTACTGCAGAGTGTCTAAACAGAAGGGCTAGTACAAGTACAACCACAGCTCCTCTTCCTCCCTCCTCCTCCTCCTCTCTCCTCCCCAGAAAGGCTCCTAAAATGCTTCTTTGGGAAGGGAAAAAAGACCTCCCCTTTCCCTGAGCGAACAAAAACCCCCATGCAGAAACCCAAACCTCCTGGTTTGTTTGAATTCAAGGCACTTTGCAGAGCAACTGTTACTTATATGCTCTCCCTGATGACGCAGAGGAAGACAGAACATGTTTTTAATTGCAAAGCCAAATGGTTATGCATGGGTCCTGTCATGCTTGTGAGAACTTGTTCCTCCCCAGCCCTCCCTCTCCTCCCTGCTGTGACAGCCTTGCCAAAACTCTGTTTGAGAGTGGTCACAGGGAAAACACGAAGCCTCGCAGGGATTTGGGGAGTAGACGTCAATCTGTCAGAGGTGTCACCAGAACTGGATATATCTGCTGATCTGTTACCACTTGCTAATTATGGATTCGGCAGCTAATTGTCATAAATCTCGGTAAGAGATGTGGAATGAGGCAGAGTTTACAAAACGGCATGGCCTGGATGGGTTTGCACTCGGCGAGTTGCGGAGCAGAAACGGTCCCTGTGCCAGGGCTCTGCTGCTGTGTGAAACCCTGGTGAATACCTGCATTGTTACAAGTGCCAGTTTGCTCCGAGCAGCATTTCTAACATTCCTGTGTAAGAATGGTGAGTGTCCAGGACTGGAAAAAACCAAATTGTTGAAGTGTTTTGTCTAATAAACCCAGAGACACGGGTTGCCTCAGCCAGGTAGATGTTTTACAGGATGAAATCTTGCACACCTTGTCAGGCTGACCTTCTGGTCCTACCCTTCAGAAAACAAAGCAAAACTCTGCCAAGCACCCATGAGGTCTCATGACTTGACTGTGGAAACCCACTATCTCAGCAGGGATCCAGATTGCTGCTAAAGCTGGTCTTAAGGGTTAACACTTCAGCTGTGATTCAGTCAGCCAAGAGTCTGGAGTCAGAAAGAAAGAGGTTTATCAAGTTTCATGCAGCTTTAGGTATCCTTTCCAACATTTCAGTCATGTCTAGTTACCCACCATCCTACAACAGTTGGTTTGAACCTCTCCATGTGTCTTGAAAGCTACAGTTCAGGACGGAAAGGGTAAAGCCAACTCTTCAACATCTCAAAGGCATTTAATTTTCTTAAATGCTGAACACCTTCTCAGGAAATCAAGTCCCTTCAGGGTATCCGCAGTTGAACATCCAAAAATAACTACTTGAAAGTTTCTGTGGCTCTGTGGATTGCAGGCTCTGTATTCACATGAACCAGTCTTCAGGTGATCAGTAGCTCCTGTAGAAGATGTGTTATTGATAGACTGGCTTGTCACTTGGACACAGTAGAGTTAAGGTTGCAAATAGAAGAAAAGGCTCTCTTAACAAGTAACTCCTGGTTTTCAGATATTATTTTCTGTTTTTTCTTTCCTAGCCCTTTTACTATGCTCAGTCAGTTTTTGTAATGTTTTCATCTAGTCCAAGTTTTTATCTAGACCAAGATTACCAACTACTTTTGGAAAGAGAAACTAATATCTGTCACATATTCCACTAAAAACAGCCAAATTTTCCAGGTAGAAAGACACAACAATCTATTTTAAGGTTTTTTTAAAGCTGGCTGAAAACTCCACAGTGGAATGTTTGTTTATTTTCCCAGATGAAAAAGCTGATTCATAGTAATTCAAACATTTTGCTGAGATGGATCAGTTTTGATTCAGGTGTGACAAACTCCAAGCAGAGTACAATTAACCTCTAATGACCATATTTCCGCTGGAAACTAGACTTGCAAGACACTGTGTTCTGGTGGGAACCAGCTCCTCTGAAGCACATCAGCACATCAGGATTGGTGCTGGCAGGGAATCAGGAACCTGAAAATGCTAAAACATTTTGGTCAAAAGTTTTGATGCTTCCTGCTGAGTGGGAAAGGATACAGAAAAAGTCAGAAAACCATTACTCACTTCTTTCCTGTGTTTCCATGTCTGCCCATCTAGCTGTCCAAGAAGTCAGATTCAATTACTTTGTCAGGATAAAGTAAAAATGAGGGGTTTATTCTAAATGAAAAAAAAAAAAATAACATTAAAACTTTGAAATCTTCTCTACAGAGAATAATTCCCCTTTACAAAGTTTCAGTGCTTATGATAAGCCACGACCACTAGTGTTGAAGTCCATTAATTGTTTAGTTAAAAAATGTGATAACCCCTCTATGGGAATGCAAAATTGCTTCCTGGGGACGAGAGGGGACAATGTGCTCTTTATATTACTGAGTACACATAGTTGAATGTATTTTGACTAAATTCTGCAACCCACATTTATATTTCTGAAGGCAAAAAAATTTGTGTACCAAAAGCAGTCATTTTTTTCCCCCACCAAAAGCAGATATTCATGTCAAAAGAAACCAAGGAAGAAGCAAATGAGCCAACACAGAAACTATGGCACCACAAATTCAAGATTAAAATTAAAAGTACTTGAAAACAACAATTGGTTCCAAATAATCTGTTTTGAAATTTCTACCCCTGTGTTTTTAGGGAAAAACAAACAAACAAACAAACAAACAAACAAACCCCCCCCCAAAACACTTGAAAAGGATCTGAGGCCAAAAGCCTCATAGGAAATGTTTTGAGGTTGACTTAAGCCAAATCAGCTATGCTCGGTCATACCTCCCCTTGCTTTTGGTGGTGCATGCAGTCTGTGCCAGACCTAAAACATCAGCCCCTCCAGCAGAACTGATGCAAAATGTCTAATGGCCCGGTTCACCAGTAATTTTCCACAAGGAAGTGGCTCCTGTGTAAAAGGGTTACAAGTAATCTCAGAATCTGGACAAAACTATCAGAAAAATTACTTTTATTGCAGCATTAATTTGATACTCAACTGCTGCCTGAGGTGGGAAAAGACTAGGAAACAAAATATGGCCTGAAGACCTTAAATCTGTTGTTTTATTCTCCCTGTTCTGGGGAGGCCAAGCAAATAGCACCAAACCATTACCTGGTGCAGGTGGTTTCCTTCCAGCACAGCCATGTCCCTTCTCCCTCTGGAGAAATTGTGTGTGTTTTGTGTGAGAGCACATGCAGGTGGCTGCACGCTTGTGTAAATCACGTCACCTACTCGCTGACACTTTCTGGTCCCTCTGGAGTTGGCTGAGTCCCAGCTGCACTCCAACGAACACACACACACATCCTAAAGACCAGTGCTGGGTCTTCTAGTTTCCATCTCTGGCGACCCTTCCCTTTCTTTTACCCGAATCCAAGCTCAGCCTTCATTGCTGATGACAAATGTAGCAGCCAGGGTAAAACTAGTGTTTAGCTTAATGATGTTTTAACACTTTGCAGACTGCTGTCCTGGGTTATTATATAGTCTCCTGCATTTGTTTGGCTGGATATATGGAAAATTAATTAGTAGCAGAAAGGTATAACTTTGCCAGCCATTAACTTAATTATAAATAAGTGTTTTCTTTGTCTGGCAATACCTTACCTTGTCCTTTTGCCAAAAATATCTCATAACTTGGTATTATGTTCACTGACGACAACCTTTTCAATGACTTTATGTGTGAAATAATGTCATAACAGTAGGAGAGGATTTTAATGTCATAACAGTAGGACAGGGTTTTTTTCTTCTTTTTTTTTTTATGAAAGGGGACATAGCTACATTTCTGAAGATCAAATGTATGGAACCAAAAGCTGTTTGCTTATACTTTTTTTAAAAAAAATTAATTATCAATGAAAAATAAAAAATCCCAGCCAATTATGAAAAATAAAAGAGAGGAAAAAAAGAAAGGGAGAACTTTTTCTGAGTCTATATGCTGTGGCTTACTCACTTTCTGATGCAAAGCAACATGCTATAGATGTTTGGAGAAGAAGAGAGAACCAGGTTTGACATCTGTCTCTATTATTTATTTTATAGTGAGCAGTATTACTGCTGAGGTATCTTCCATCTGCATATTTGCTCTAGCACAAGGATTGACACAGCTTGATATGTGTTGCAGTAAAAAGAAGAAAAATTTAAAAAAAGAAGGGAAAAAAAAAGAGAAAAAAATTGTAGGAAAAAAGAAAAATAACCCATCCATTGCTCTAGGCATATTTTAAGAAGACAGTTATAAAACAGACAACTCCTAATTTGCCTGATGTCCATTAATCAAAGTAGCTGCAATCAGGGGTAACGTACTCTATCGTTCCTTCCTTCACAGATCTTCATGTTTCATCAGTGCTTCTCCCTTCCATTATTTCTGGAGGTGTATAAACTTGGTCTGCTCTGGGTGGTTGGTGAGAGCAGCAGATGTCTCCTCTTGACCAGCTTTTTTCTCCAGATTAGTTATTATCTGGCTGCTGGATGTTTAGCTGCTCCTTCTTCTGACCATAGGTACAAAATGCAACTCATGGGAACAGGAGGTGAATTTTCGGCGTGGCAAGCATGGGCCAGGCAACGCATTTGGTGAGTAATAGATGCCTTGTCCATTGGCTCATATAACTAAGGAATAATCTGAGACGATGTCCTGAATATTTCTTATTCCCCTTGCATGCAGAGGCACACGCCATTCAGCAGGTTTTCTGCTGCAAATCGCCCACGAGTACCTGCCTGTTTTCAAAATTAATCAGTGTTGACTTGGAAGCATTTTCATCTGCATAAGCTCTCTTTCTTTCCCCCACCCCCTTTCTCTTCCTCATGCTGAGACAAGCTATCATGGATGTTACAAACATGGTGGAGGTGCTGTCTAGACACCCAGAGCATCTCATCTGTTGCTGTGAGCATGAGACTTGTCATGCAAAAAAGGTGTCCACACATGAGGCTGTTGGCAGGCTCATCTCCTACTCTTTTCACCAAGTCTCCAGCCACAAAAGCCATGTCTAGTCAGTTGGATGTGCTTTCAAATGTCAATGGTTGGCCTGATTAACAAATACAAGAAATGATCTTGACTTTGATAAAACCCAACATTGTCTAAGAGAGAATTTGCAAAGGGCTTAAACAAGTTGGTCTGTGTAGACTTTGCCTAGTTTTCTTTCCTAGGAACACAAAGTGATTTGAATTCCTTGCTACTGATGGGGCTTTATGACCTTCATTCAAGGATCACAGAAGTGCTGACTGGAGGGGATGTCTGAAGGTTTGAAGTCCAACCTCCAGCCTGAGGAAGGCCCATTTCCAACATCACAGCGGGCCAGCCATGGCCTTATTTAGACGAGTCTCAAAAACTCCCAAGCATGGAGATTTCACAACCTCTCTGAGTGACTTTATTTAGTGTATGGCTGCCTTCCTAGTGAAAAAGCTCTTCCCCATGACCAGCCTGGACCTTTCAAGTCACAACCTGTGGCTGTGGATCCCTACTTTAACACCTGCCACTAACAAGCAGAGATTCATTGTTTGTGTCTCTCCACCACATATTTGTAGGCTGATCAACAAATAGATAAACTATTAACTTCCTCTTTGCCAGGCTACGTGAACTTATCTCCTTCAACTTCTCCTTGTAGATTATGTGATATGCGTCCCTAGACATCTTGCTAGCTTTCTAATGAGCCCTATTCAGTTTTTCAACATCTTTCTTGAACTGTGTGACTCAAAACTGGACACAGTATTTAAAGTGCAGCCTCTGCACTGCTGCACAGAGGGGGATAGTAATTTCTGTAACCTGCTTCTCACACTCCTCCTAATGTAAGCCCCCAAAAAATTAGTTCTATTCATTGTTGACTCACATTCATTTTGGTACCCACTTTGAAGCTGGGTTGTTATTCAGCCTGTCCACTACCTTTACTGGTCCATGGGGTTATTCCACTCCAGGTGCAGAAGTTTCTACTCTTTCCTGTACTTCATGAAGTCTCTGCTGTATCAATTTTTAACTGTCTAAAAACCCACCTGGCTTGAAGCTCTACTGTTCAGGTTATCTCCCAGTAGTAATATGCTTGTTACCAGCTCCTTAATGGACATTAAGCCACTTACGACAAGCATTTGATCCCAGTATCACGCTAATTTTCAACTTGTCCTGCAGTTTATTCCTTCTTCAGCTTCCTAATGATAATGCTGTGGGTGACAAATTCCTTATTGTACTAAAGATATGTAATATCTACTGCTCTTCCCTTGTCCTTACAGCCAGTCATTTAATTACAGACGGTAATCAGGTTGTTTAACCATGATTTACCCTAGGAAAATCTTTGTAGACTGTTCCTGACTGTTTCTTATCTTTCAATAGATTGGAAGCAGACACCAAGAGGATGTGCTCCCGGACCTTTTGATGGCCTGAGGTGAGACTGACCAACCTATAGTTCCCTGGTCTTTCCATTCTTACTATAAGTGTAGTATTAAGATTATCCATCATCAAAGATATTTTGTTCCTAATTGCCATGATAGATAGTGACCTTGCAATCCCATCAGCCAGTGTTTGCAGCATCGTCAGGTGAATTCCATTTGACCCCAGTGTTTGAATGTATCCGGTTTATCTGAGTTTTACCTTATTTCTTGCTCTCTCACTATCCCTCTCCTTATCAAACCATACTGTTGGAATTCAGGGGTCTGGGACCAGCCTCAGCCTGTCAAGACTGAGGCCAAAAAGTTGTGAAGTCATGAAGCCTTCTCCATATAATCCATACCACTAGGTTGTCTCCAATATTCATCAAGAAATTCACATTTTCGCTGAATTTCCAGTTACATACTTGTGGAATTACTTCTTATTACTTTTTACATCCTTAGATGGTTTTAGCTCCAGCTTCCTGATATTGTCCAGGCTCCAAAGTATTAACTCCATTCTGATTCAAGAAAGGACATGGGAAGATGTAGTATTTTCTGAGACCTCTGCATGTGGACCAGCGTGTGTGCTCTTTCTGCTCATCCTGAAGATGCAGCAAGACCCACCAGGTCCCGTTCACCTTGAAACTTTACACAGAAGTTTTTCAAGAGGTTTGATTTATGGTTGATGTGTGAAGCCATACAGTTCCTTCCCCTCTCTGTGTTCTGTGTGTTGGAAAGCCACCTCCTCTCGGTATGGTACTCACAGAAAATGTCTGTCTGGTTGAGGGGGAAGTGGGCTTGTGAACCTTCTTTTGTGCAAGGCACAAAGGAAGAGGGGTGGCTTGTAGTCAGCAGCAAAATGAGAGGAGTCTCTCTCCTCTCTTCAAAGGGCTTCCTCTTCCCCTTCTCTCTCTATTGTAAATTCTTTAAAAAGACCACCCTTCCCTTCTGCAGAGTGAAAACATCAAAGGGAATGGTGTGGTGGGGTATTTCCTTGTGAACACTGACTTACCTTACAAAGGTGAGGAGTTCACAGGAGGTTCTCTCATGTGAAGCATGATTTGGCTGTCTGGTTTGAATGCTGAGCTCGCTGGGAAAATGTTCTTACATCTTCAGATGAGCAGCTTTGCTGCAAAGCCAAATCTTTTCCTCTCCCTCCTAATTTCTTCTTATCCATCCATTTATTTTATTATTATTTTATTTTATTATTATTTTATTTTATTATTTTATTTTATTTTATTTTATTTTAATTTCACTTAATTTCTTCTTTTTTTAAATTAATTTATTTATTTTTTTTTAATTTTACTTTATTTTGTTTCAGGTACTATTAAAATATTTTTGACCTTGAGGGTTTTTTTAATAGGAGTAGTTATAAAAGCTGAAATGCCACTTGTTGCAGCATAAACACTTGATTATTTTATTGCCTGATAAGCTTAGAAAGAACAGTCACCAATCAACAAGTTGTAGCAAATTCTTCTTCAGTGAGATGGAGTTTAAGTTAAATATCATTAGAATAGCTCCAACCCCCTCAATTTCCTTCTAGCTTAGAGCAAACATGTGGCAATTAATACAAAACTAAGCTGTAGGCCAAGGACCTTGGACTCCATGTTTTATTTTTTACTTGGATGTTTTTTCCTTAAGGGTAGAACTGTTGCCCACAAAACCAGTGGTTAAAAGTCCCCTATCTGTAGTCAAGGACAATGCACAAAGACACTTGTCAGCCTGTCACCCCACAATATCTTTTAATGCTATGATCTATGGTATAAGAAGTGTATATACATACATAAATATACATATATAAAAGTAAGGTTTTGATTTACTGTAAAGACAGACAATGGATAAAAATTCATTTTACCTATGAAACCCTGGAGGATGTGTCTCAATATCTTACCCTGGAGAAAATTCACCAGTTCTTACACCCCATTGTCTGTCCCATATCCTTTTTTGGAAGGTCCCAGCCCCACTGCAAGGATGGTCCAGCTCCTCATGGAACCACTGCCCAAGCACAACAGTGTGCTGGAGGGCAAACTCGGACTGATTTTTGCCTGTAGAAAAGTTTTAAGGAAGGGAAGATAAGGGTGGGAACCACTGGGAATTGATAATCAGAATTAAGAGAGATTTGCCAAAAACACCCACAGTATCAGCTCAAGCCCAGATTAGCCAAGTGGGGCCATTGGCCTCAACACCACATGTCCCTAAATCTCAGTACTACAGTCACATTTGGAATTCAGGTGCCTAAACATAAAACAGAGAAGGATTTCCCCTTCACCTCCTCCTTATAAACAAGAATATCTTTCTTATTCACTTCCACAATCTCCATCCAAGCTGTCTCTGCTCAGAACCTGGAGATTTATTTCAGACTAAATCTCAGATGTGACTCACAGTATTATAGCAAATGTAAATGCCGATGATCATGCTGGAAGTCAGTTGTGCAATAGTAGGGGGGAAAAAATCTGTGAACAAATCCTCTCTGTTCAGGTGTCAGGGATGAGTCTTACCAGCCCACCAGTGAAAAGAGCAGAGGAAATCCTTAATCAGGAGCTAAATGCAAAGGATCTGATGTATATTTTTTAATGCATGGAGTGGAGGGTGGCCAGAGCTTGTGTGCATTTCTGGAAGTCGGAGGTGCTGAATGGAGGAGCCGTTTTTTGTCTTGTCAGCACTTTGGTCTGTGTGTGGTTTCCCCATTGCCATTAGCTCCAGGCACTTTGGAAATTTTACTCCTCCTGCAAGGCAGAGTGGGAAGGGCTGACAAGGTGGGTTTAAATATTGAGTAATGAGGATAATTAATCAAGGGCCTTCTGCAGATTTTCTACTTTTTTTTATTTTTTGTCTCAGGGCAATGAGCAGCTGAGGAGCAGCCTCCAGTGGGCCTCTGGTTGCAGTGTGGATGCTCACTGGTTTTCAGGTCAAAGTACTTGACCTCAAAGGCTGCTGTCTCTTCAGGCTGGATTGCTTCAAATCAAGAGGGTTATTAATTAGGCGGTAATCTAAAGGTCGCCTTGTGTTGAGGGTATTGCCAATAAGGAGTGAGAGATGCTCCCTAACTCAACAAATGTGTAGCTTAAGAGGATGAGTAGCAGGAGGTGAGAAGTTTATACAGCCTTTTAGTCCTAAAGACTTCCGAGGCCCCAGCTAGAGCAAACTCAAGGTTTTTGAGTAAAAAGGGCAAAAAGTGTTTTTGTTGCCATCCTGCAACAAGTGATCCTAAAGCCATTCAGTTCATCCTGCGCCACTAGTTTTCACTAGTGGCTTCATCCTGTATATGCTGCTAAATTTTGAGCAGTCCTTGTACATTTGAGGGGCTGCAGATAGTGACTGTCCCCCCCCAGTACCCAAGGACTAAGTAAACATACAGCAACTACACACTTTTAATGTTAAAGGAGAAATCATCAGAACGGAGAGGACAAATAAAACACTTTGGGGAGCAGAGTGTGGCCTTTTCCCCTGGGGTTGTTTAGCAATTTGAGGTTACATTTTGGGCTGCTGTTCAGGAAATTCAACTAACTCCAGTAGGAAAACAGTGAAGCGTAACTGCAAGATAAATACATTATTCAAGGACCAACCGCTCCTTTAAGCATTTCGCCCCTTGGGCCTGAAAACACTTGAACAAGTCTCATGTCACTTGCATATGGTATTACTGCTTTTCCCAAAACACAACTTTTTCCTTCCTCAGAGGAAACAATTTTAATTAATTCTCCGAACAACATTTCTGCCAAGTCTAACTGGCCTAGCTTATTCTTCAAATTACAGCAGCGCTTAGCCCGTCTTATAAAACTTGTCATGACTGATTTTCACCCTTTTTGTACCAGCTGTAAAGAGATGAATTCAAAGGCATTCTGTCTCATGCAGGTCCAGATTGAAGCACATGTTTAACATAAAGATGGCAGTGATGTATTTTGCTGGATTGGGGTCTTTTATAGGAAAGGCGAATTGAGGCCTTTTTGTCATTCTGTTTTTGAGTAAACATTTCTGCAGTGTAACATGAATTATGAATTCCCCACCTTGATTCAGTATCACGTTTAGGCTGCTATTCCCTGTTAAATCATCTTCCTTGACATGGGAAATTCAGGCTGCCTTTGTTAGATTAAAGTCTTTTTATCTGACTTGCCTTTAAGCTTCATCTACTTAGTCGTATCACTGGGTAGGTAACAGAAAATTGCCAATATGTCACCCAGTGGGTAAATCAATTCATGAAAGGAGGCCTAGTGCTGCAGAATGGCTTTTTTTTTCTTTCTTTTTCTTTTTTTTTTTTTTTTTTTTTTTTTCCAAGCATATCTTCCTCAGCACACCTGGGTATTCCTCCTGAGGGCTCAGGAAAAAAGTTTGAATTGCCTTGTTCTTTATTAGTTATATCCCGTCTCCTTTATATTACAGGTGAACGTGATTTGCTCCACAGTGTGTATTCCTAAGAGAGGTACTGAAAGGAAAAGGGCAAATTATCGTTTCAGTGATGTGGAAAGCAGAAAAAGAGCTGGCAGGAATATTATCACTAGTAACAATCTGGGAACTTTTCTGTATGTTTAGGAGGCAGTGTTTTCCTGAGTGGGGTGAACATGAGATATCAGTGACCTCTTGTCTGAGAAGAAGACCACTGGTCTCTTAACCACTTTTCTCTGGTGCCTGACTGTAGAAGTTTTCAGAAAAAAAAGGCTAAATTTTCAGAAATCCCTAAAAATAAACAATCTGTCCAGGGATGTGAATTGGTTAGTGAAGCGCTGAAAAAAATAGGAGAATTTCTTATCTGTCCATTGCAAAGTCTATCAAACCTCTAAGGGCTCCATGGGAAGAGATTTTAGAAAGAGGGGTGGAGATCTGTGTTTTCCTTGGGCAACAATAGCTTTTGCAAGAGAGTATTTGGGAAAACTGAGGTAAGAAAGTGCATCTGATGTCTTGCTCTTTTCTTTTAACCTACGTGTGTCATTTATGACTTAGAAAGCAGGACAATTATTTCAGATTCCCTCCTGTGAAGGCTGTCATTATCAATGATCCCATGTCCTCCAAGCAAGGAGCTGTCAAAGGTTGGTGTGTTGAGTAATCTTGGCCTGATCTTCTCCAGAGTGACATTAGTCATGAAGCAACTGAACTGAAGAGATCTAGTTCTCACCAGCAGGGCTCCAAACCGCAAAATGACTGTACTTACAACAGGAGACATCAATCCGAGGGAGTCCATATGAAAGAGGACTTGAGAGTTTTACAATAGAGAGAACTTAACCAGAACCACATATACCTATATTTTAATGTGATGTGATGTGATGTGATGGGAACTACACATAGAAGGAAGAAGAGGTAAAACTCCAGATCCCTCTGGTCTCTGCAACCTGCCATTATATAGTAGTATGGAACAAAACACTGGGAAACTCAATTCTCCCAGGTTATGTCTGGACCCTGGAAGCAGGTACCCAGAGCCAGTGGAGGTATTTCTGCCAAAACTGCTCAGCAGTACCAAGCTGAATTCTCAGTACCACAACACTTTAATTTTTTTAGACATTATTTTAAATGTTGCCTCCCAATGTATATTTTTAAAAATTTTTAATTCTTATGGAAAAAAGGGGTGTTAGAACAGTAAAACTTCACTAGAAAGCAGACAAATCAACTTTTGGGCTAAAAACTCAAAGGTTCTTAATAAATACCTCTGACTCTGTACTAGTGCGTCTGTAAATGCTTTGAAAATGGAAGAAAGGTACATGCTTGGTGTTATGAGCACCTTTTCTATTGTCATTGACTATCAATATATATAAAATTTTCAAGATTCTCCTTCAGAAAGGTATTTGGACACTGTGACTCTTCCTGTTCTTTCACTTAAAGTGGAAATCAGGAATAATTCAGTGAAATCTATGTCTTTTCTTCAGTGTAAGTGAAAGGAAAATCAAAATGCATGTATCTGATACACATTAACTTGAAGTCTGCTATTAAACCACAAGTCGTGAAAGACTATGGGAAATCTGAACCCCTGCTGATTTTTGCTAATTCTATAAAGAGTCTATTTAATTTCCTCAGGAAAACAAGGCAAACCTTCCCTTGAGGGCACATACATTTTTGAAAGGCCTACAACTAAGTCCCTAAGGGCTCAGCTATCACTGATCACAGTTTGGTCTGTTGGATATTGCTAAGGGAAATTTAGTGTGATTGTCTGTGATCACTGGCATGTGCTCATATCCATTAGGAGACCTATTCAGCCTACTGACATTTGCTTCCTAGGAGAATAGGGTAGCTGCTCTCAAAACATTTCGAGTTTGCAGTATTTTTTTCATTCCCATTCCTTCCTTTGCTCCCAGTTTGTTCTTTTTTTCAGACAGAGGAGCAGATGTCCAAGATCAGAAAAGAGCTCATACAGAAAGCTGCCATAGTGGGAAGAGGGTGCTGTGTTACGAAGGAAGTGCTGTATAGCAAAACACTCAGTTTTCTTAATTTTCTCTTTGACTCTGTTCTGGGCTACTGTAGGGGTGATGTAGAAAAACTAGAATATCACATGCAGGTCCATTTTCATGCAGAAGAAATGAGCTTTAGATATTTCCCTCTAAACCACAGGTGCTATCAGAGAGTCACAGGTCTGGCACCAAACCCACTGGTGGCTCCAGGACTAGGGATGCGGCAGCGTGGTTGTCCCTTGTCACTCTGGTTTGCCTTTACAGAACACAGGGCAGTGCCCAAAATTTCTGGCTGTCTCTCAGAGCTGATATTTGCAGTCTTGAGAACTGGTCTCGCTGACCTCAAACATTACAGTCAATGTTGATATGCAGTGGGAACTAGTAGTGCCAATTGCATAGTTGGTGACAGAGAATAAAGAACAAGTTATAGTCATGTGAGAAGTGAAAAACAGACCTGTCAGTTTCAGGGCATTTAGTCCACTCAATGCAAGTGGTAATGACAGCCTAGATGTTCACAGAGGTCTCTGCTGGGTATAAAATATGAGACTTGCTTTTTTTTTTTTTTGTTTTTCTGCAGAATTTAGATATAGGTCTTGCTGCAACCTCCTTTTTTCCTGGGGTTTAATGCAACCCAGGTACAGTTGTTCTTTTGCCAAGATGGGTAGAACCACAGGGTAGGATTGGGGGAAATAACCTCTATCAAACCAAACATAAAGTTCTGAAGTTTATATAACAAGAAAAAAAAAAAAAAATCAATGTCGGTTTTGGTTAAACAACCAAAACCATCAAACAGCCTGTCTTCATTCTTCATATAACCTTCTGATTCTTGTTCGATGTTAGAAACAAACAGACTCATTTTTCTTTTCCACTCCTACCTCACCAGTTTTAACGATTTAACTATTTCTTTCCATAAAAGAGCTGTAAGTTGTGGAGGCCAAAACCAATGTGGCTAATCCCTACTTGTGAATTTTCTTCTTGTAGGCCTGCCAGATCCCCATGCTTTGCCTAGAGACTTTCTCCATTAGGACAGATTACAAACCAACTTGTTTTCTTCTTCTGTGTGCGTCAGTGAGATGTTTAGGGCTAGTCTGCAGAAAGGGTGGGGAAAAAACCCAGGTGTGAAAATGCATGCATGTATATGCTTGTAATTAAACTGTAACCATAGTTGCAGGCAGCTTTTTGTTTTAAGCTGTAACTTTTCCATTAGCTGGTTACAATTCTGCATTTGAGTGCTGCTGAATTTTCAACATTTATTTAGGTGCTGTTTTGCTGGACATTTGGTGAAGTAAACAAAGCAACACAACTATTTCTGACCCATCTGCAGCTGGGTATTTCAATTAGTCTCTGTTCCCTGTGGAGACAACAGCAGCCTGAAACCATCCATCCAACCCCTGTTATTTGGCATGACTTTGTTTTGTTCTTGAAAATATTTAAACTGCGTTTGATGCTAAGGTTTTTCTTGTTCATATATGCTTGCTTTGCTTTGTTTTTTTTCTTAGATTCTGTGCTTGGTAAGGGTTGGGTCAGACAGTTGAAATGAAAGAATGAGCCAGGAAAAAAAAGCTTTAACTATCAAGTGTTTTGGGGGATAAAAGAAAAGTTAACTACTACCTGAATGAGAGGGTTAAAGACATGCAGCTGCCACTAAAGCCCAATTCAGTTAAGCATTTTAGTTCTTTAGTAAAATCAACAAGCCAAGGGAAAAAATGCAAAGGGGGGTGGCTGCTCTGAAGATGCTTGCTCTACCATTCTGGCAAAATTTATCTGGACCTTTGGGTATTATATAAAGACTCACAGCTATGCCCTTGCAAGTGAGGTAGCTTGGTTTATCATGGTTTAACGCATACCCAAGGCAGATGATAAGAGATGACTATGCTATTACAGTCCAGAGGCGAAGTACTGTGGAGCAGAATTAGGAGAAACATCTGGAGAAGAGCCCAGGACACCTCTGCAGTGATTTTCTCTTTATCTGACACTCAACATCCTGAAGCAGAAAGACATCCAGTCAGTGATCAAGAGAAAAATGTGGTCACAGTTCCTGCAGGCTTCCTTGATTTATTATGAAACACTCTCAAGTTAAGTTTGTGAAGCTTTCGATGTCTCTGGAGGTCATTGGAAGAAAGGTCCTATCTGCAAATACTAAGTATTATCCATCTGTAAGAAAATATTACTGCAACAACAGAGAGATATTCCTTAAACATAATGTGGTTTTCCAGTGGATTCACTTCTTGTCTTCAGAGTATCACCTGTTGCATAAATACATTGCTACAAAGGTAACAACTAGGAATAATCTTAAAAAAAAAAATCCTTTATCCCTGTGTTCCCAAAGGCAAAATAGTTCTGTGGTGTGAAGATACGACTCTCACCTGACACAGTGCCATTAGTTCAGCTGAAGAGAGTTGCCTATGGGCAAACATCAAACCATGATGGATTAGGTTATGTTTTTTTCCACACAGGTGTCTCTGAGTAACTTTTTTGTAAATCTTTGGAGATGAAAAATCTGGGAATAACTTAATCATGTTGTGTTATTAAAAAGATTTGCTGAGCAGCACCATGTGGATTAATTGGGTGGTCTTTAAAGAGACTTAAAATTTGGGAGTTTGCTGTGGTTATGAAATCTCTCTTGGCATGGAGGTTTTATTTTTTCTTTTTCTCTCTATTCCACTGGTGTTGGGTGTAATAACTCTGCAAAGAAGAATATGTTGTTGGTGACTTATCATAATTTTTTAAATTGCTAGTAACTGTCACATACTACATGCTACAACAAATGAAACTGATCTCTGCAGTGTGTTGAATAACGAAATGGTGCTAATTAGGAGACAGCGAGAATTATATCAACCCCATATGACTGTCACAAGGAAGACCGTGGAGCAGGCTGGGGAATGGTTATAAAAAGAGCATCATGGTCTCAACATTGCCTAAAGGGCAATGTCTTATAAACCTTTGCTATAAAATTTATCTGACAGATTTCCAGGCAGTAATTATAACTCTGATTTATATGTGTTTAATATAATCTCTTCTATTTTTTTTTCTTTTTTCCTCAAAAGACTCTTGGAAGCTTCTTGTTGTATTGCCATTCTTTCTTACATGAAAATGGAGCCATGTAGCTGTGATGTCACAACGCTTTCTCAACATTTGCATTAGATGAGGATTTGGGTTTATTGTGGGTTTTTTTGTTCATTTGTTTGGTTTATTTTTCAAAGCATATTACAAATCATCTTCATCCCACAACTCTTCAGTGTTGTCCTGTTCGATGTCCTAGGGTCATGCCTATATAAAACATTAAACACTTTTTTTCTCTAGTGACACCCACAAATGTAAAAACACTCAAGAAGATATCTGTGGAAAAAAATCACCTTGTGCATTTAGCACGGATCTCTTGAGCTTTGAACGAAGCTCATTTTGGGATCCCAGTGTTATTCCAGTTATGAGTCCACACTGTGGGGTCCTGTGACCAGGGCCACCCAGCGGTCTCAGGCTTGCTAAGCTGTAGAGCAGGAGAAAAGATGCAATCTAAGGATGCAAATGAGTGACAGATAAATGCAGGGAATGAGATGGAAACAGCTCAGTGAATCTTACTTTCAGCAACACAGGCTTACAAATGTCACCCCCAAGGTTAAGAAGAGGACTGTAGAGGGAGGCAGACAACGTGAGGGTGCATCATTCTATGGCATTTCTAGCATCAGCATAGAAATACCATTGGCTAACCCACCCTACAAGATCACAGAGTCCTAAATACTTCACTAGGACATCTCCAGGGCTTAAAACAGGAGAGAAAATGCTGTATTCAGCAAGTGAGTCAAAGCAATGCAATTTTGATGCCTTTAGAGGAATGGTACTACCAAGCCAAAGTGGCAGCTTCCCTCTGTGTTCCATGAGAAAACCAGCTTTCAGTATCCTGCATCTACAAAATCATTGATAAAGGAGTCAGGACCAGATCAAACAAAGGACTCACATGGTTATTATATATACATACTCCAACTGTGATCATGACCTTTCCCTGTTTTCTTCCATATCCCCAGAGGCCATGGTTCAGCACACACATACAGAGCATCCTGAAGCCTTATTGACAACAGGACTCCTACTGACACAACAGATCTCAAATAAAAGTGGCATTGTGATGGTGGGTCTTTAAGGAAAAACACTTAACTTTTCAGCAAGAAAGTATAAGCTGTGTTAAGCCTGAGTTTTACATTACTACAAAGTGGATAGATATTTATTTTGTTTGTTTCTTTAATAATAATTAGTGTTGTTTTGTTTTGTTTTGTTTTGTTTTTTTCAGGGGAAACGTAGCAATCAGAATCTAACTTTCACTATTTTCTTCAAAATACTACTTGGAACATGAACACTTTTATCATGTTCACTTGACACATGGCTTTTTATGAATACAGGGACAAACACCAGAAACTCATTCTCTCTCAATGGTTCATACTTTGGTGATGCTTTGTCAGGGTAGTTCAGATAACGTGCTGCTGACTTGCACTTTGAGTGCATCAAAGGCAATGCCAGAAAAAACAGAATTTCCATTCTATGAAAGTCATTGCCTACCCTATTGTGACAGTGGAGCTTTAAGACTAATTCATATATGCCTCCAGATCAAATCCAGGTGGAGTCACACTGAAACACACCATGCTCAGCTCCAAGAAGGCCATGCTTCTCTCTAAGCCACAGCCAGTTAACAATATCTACCTGGGCTTTGCAGAGGGACAGAACAAAGGAAGGTATTATTGCCTTCAGCTCTGCATTGCTGCTCTCTCTGTACCCATGACATGACCAAGACATCCTTCAATTGAGCCATAAATTCCTCTTGGGAACACTGAAAAATCTGATTACACAACCAGATAACTTTGTTTGTTTTTATGAGAATAGGGTATGGGAATTGCTTATTTCCATTTCGTTTTCTCACCTGTAGCTTACAGAGAGCCACCAGTCTCCTCTCAAGGAATGCGTAATGTGAATAGAGAACCTTATCTCTATAGAAGAAACCACAGTGTTGTTTTGCCAAAAGGGTGGCAGATTCCTTTAGGCCTCTGTGGTCCTGTGGGTGACCTGTGGAGTAGATCTGGATGATGGGTTCTTCCCTTCAGTTGCCATCTGTTGCGTGGAGAGGAGAGGAGAGGGAGGGAAGGGGAAAGGGGAAGGGGAAGGGAAGGGGAAGGGGAAGGGAAGGGGAAGGGGAAGGGGGAAAGGGGAAGGGGGAGAGGGAGGGAAGGGGAGGGAGAGGAGGGAGAGGAGAGGAGAAGGAGAAGGAGAAGGGAGAAGGAGAAGGAGAAGGAGAAGGAGAAGAGAAGGAGAAGGAGAAGGAGAGGAGAAGGAGAAGGAGAAGGAGAAGGAGAAGGAGAAGGAGAGGAGAGGAGAGGAGAGGAGAGGGAGGAGAGGAGAGGAGAGGAGGAGAGAGGAAGGGAAGGGAAGGAAGAGGAAGGGAAGGGAAGGGAAGGAAGGGGAAGGGAAGGGTAAGGGAAGGGAAGGGAAGGGAAGGGAAGGGAAGGGAAGGGAAGGGAAGGGAAGGGAAGGGAAGGGGAAGGAAGGGAAGGGAAGGGAAGGGAAGGAGAGAGAAGAGAAGAGAAGAGAAGAGAGAGAAGAGAAGAGAGAAGAGAAGAGAAGAGGAAGAGAAGAGAAGAGAAGAGAAGAGAAGAGGAGAGAAGAGAAGAGAAGAGAAGAGAAGAGAAGAGAAGAGAAGAGAAGAGAAAGAAGAGAAGAGAAGAGGAAGAGAAGAGAAGAGAAGAGAAGAGAAGGAGAAGAGAATGAGAAGAGGGAGAAGAAGAGAAAGAGAAGAGAAGAGAGAGAGGAAGAGAAGAGAAGAAGAGAAGAGAAGAGAAGAGAAGAGAAGAGAAGAGAAGAGAAGAGAAGAGAAGAGAAGAGAAGAGAAGAGAAGAGAAGAGTAGAAGAAGAAAGAGAAGAGAAGAGAAGAGAAGAGAAGTTGGGCAGTAGTTGAGAACCAGACCAGGTGTTCACACATGTTTAATTCAGAGGTGGCTGCAGTGAGTAATTTAGGAGCAGAGGAGATAGCAGAGCTGGAGTTTTCACCTTCAGCTGGCCACAAGGAACATGACACCCAACACAAGAATATGTCCACATACAATATGATGTTGACCTCAACGTTATCATCATGTGAGTGCACACAGCAGGGAAGGGAGCAATCTTAATTTGGAATCTTACAGTGCGTCTGGTCTGTCCTATGCAGTGTTGAATAAGTCAACTCCTTATAGCATGGTCCAATATGTCTCACCTCATGATGGTGCTGACAATAACACTTCAAACTTGTTTATCAATGATTCCTAAGGAATATGGTTGGTTGACTACCAAGGCTCGAAGAGCTGTAGTGACCAGATATGGCATTGGGGTTTGAATAGTTCAGATACACAAGAGGGTAACAGAGAGACCTCCCACATTGCAGTTAGATCTGTTTGCCATCTGGCATTTGGATTTACATCTGAGCTTCTGGATTCCCTTATTATTTTTTTTTTCCTTGTGAGTACCAGAGTTTCTGACAGTAATGTGGAGTTTCCTGGCTTTGGACTTTCAGGGAAAGGTTCTCGGGTCACGTCTCTCATTCCATGAGAACATTTTTTGGCAAACTGACAAAAGAAAATTGCCACGCATGGACCAAAAACCAAAGCTTTGTAAAGTTGCTATGATTTGTGAGTATGAAAGATCTGATTGGATGTAGTCCTTATGACAAAACCCCTGACACTGTTTCAAGGCTTTTGAAGTAGTCTTTGAGACAGAAATTCTCCTTGGAGGGTATTATTGATCTCAGATAAAGGTGAGACTTTATCAGCTTGCTACTTGGATTTCAATGATTTTTAGCCCACAACCCTTCAAATCAAAACATGAAAGTGCAGTTGTTCCCATCAACAAATGGTCACATGAAAAGAGACAAAAGGACTTTTCCAGGCCAAAAGACATCATGTTAGATCAAATTTAATTACATTGCTGCCCATGCAGAAGAAAATTTCCTGCTAGAGGTGGATGAGGCTTGTACATTAAAAATGTCCTCAGTAACTCCAGCTCATGCTGAAGAAATTGACCAGCAACTCCTATTGATACTGGCTTTTGAAGAAATCAGTTTGGTAAATGGAAGGATGCTCAAACATCTCTGCTGTGTCTATTATTCTCACTTGCACTGAGGTCAGGCTCCATGGATTGTAACAGAGATGTGGCTCTCGCCCACACATGGCAGCTGCTTGAAACTTTATAGCTGAGGTCAGTATTGTTTTTGTACCCTCCCATTTTATTGACTTACCAGCAACATGGCTAAATAGTTTGTGAAGCAGCTCCTGAATTAGTACACTTTTTGACTCAATGGAAACTGAAATAAAAGTTGATTTATCAGCCTGGTTTATTAAAATAAACTCAAATTGTGTGTCATAATGTTGACATGCAAACCGCAGTTCTTCATACTCTTCTTCAGACACTTGCTGAAGAGCAGCAATCCTGGAAGAGGGACAGTATGAAGAGGGGAATTTCATAAGTTTGCCATCTAATTTTAATTTACTGCTGCAGGAGAGTCGGAGCTCACGTAACTTTGGGGTTATGTGGTTGCAGCTGAGCTGTGCCTCTGTCTCAATGATTTTGCATTCATGTTGCCAGTACACTTTATTTTGCACTGGCAAAACATTGGGTCTTTCTGTAGTAAAACCACCCCATGGCATTGCTTCTGGAAGACAACCACAAAACCTAATCCTTTAATCCCACTTGAGAAAGGCTGTTCTAAATGGGAGGCAGAGCTGTGTTCGCTTCCACACTCACATGACTGATTCTGATCTCAGTTATGCCAGTGCAAATTGAAACACACACTGTAACATGGCAAAATTTGTTCTTGATCTGACCCAGATACTCTAATTCCCTTCTGTATACGAGGTGGCTCTATTCTACACTGATAGATGCATCAAAAACTCAAGAGACAATGGCTAAAGCATGAACTGAATTAAGAGTTATGATTTCAAAAAGCCTTTTTTATTCCCCCCCCCCACTAACAGAGAAAGCCTAGGCTACTTACCTGCAGTATTGGAGATCCGTGTTCAGGATCACCTCTGCTTGCTTTGGAACAAGTTCATGTTGCTTCACAGCAGTGATGTGGAGATTCAGAATCCTGACTCTTTTTCAAGTCATGCAAAGTGGTGATTGTAAACTGTATACCCTGAATCTCGAATGAGGATTTTTGCAATGGAGGGCATCACATGTTCATGAAAAAGACTTAGAAGGTCTGGGGCAGACACCAGGTTGGTAGAGGTAAAAGTCTAGATAATTTTAAAAATAAGAGAGGTAAATAGACAATCAAAATCTCGCTTTCTTGTTCTTTGAAATGACCAGCAGCAAAAACTTTGTCTTCCATCTCACCACTTTGGCATGGGTGTCATTCATAAAGTGGATTTCCCTTCTACTCCCTGTGCTTTTTTCATTCTCTGTACAGAGCTCCTATTGCTCACTATATGTGCTGCATATCATGGAAAGTCAGAGATAACTAGAAAGTCTCCAGGGAGAATAAGGAAATGTCTGCTGTGGCTCGTAACAGCTTGACCAAAACAGCGATGACATCTGAATAGTGTTTATAAAGTGTATTTAAGTCCTTGGCTAAAGTGAGAAGTCATTATCGTTAATATCCTGTGTTTTCTCATGAGGCTATATTTTAAAATTTTAAATATAGGTGCCTTTTATTTTTTTCCCTATAGAACCGGCATTTTTGCAAAGCAGCTTCTAGCTGAGGCAGCAGGCAATGCAAACTGCTGTTGTTGCAACTTGATGCTGAAATTGCCAATGCCATGGCAGGGCTCCATGTAAGCGAGTTCTTGAGCTCCGAAAGAATCTGAGAGCTGGCTTCCAGTAATATATGCTTGTTTATATATTATATATTGCTTTAACTCCATTGGGTAGGTTTAATTTCACCTTATTCTGTCCATCAAAAATGATGAAATGCATATCTCCTGATAACAACTGGAAAATTTTTTCACCTAATTTAAAGCCATATCTTAGACTTTGAGGAATCCCTTCCTTTCAAAGTGTCTTTTTAAGGTAGATGGATTCCAAACTGAGAGTTTTAAATGAGGTTATTATTTGGATTAGTAATGCAAGATGGTTTCATAACTGATTTCCACAAAGCAAAACACACAATGTCATGGAAAATAGCACTTATTAATACTAAAGGCCAGATCTGATCAAACAGAAGGCAGAGGAATGCTGTGACTAAACTGGAAGCAATCCCAATGCTCTGTGATGCAACCTCACACAGAATCAGATTTCTAGAAGTGGCATAAAATTTACCGGTTCGCTTGGTCTCCTTGCAACTGCTAGGATTTTTCTTTGCAAAATGATATGTTTTGTCTTATATGTTAGAAGCTTTCACTCCTACTTTTGACATATTCTTTACAAAGAGATTTGAATGCAATAAAGTGTGAGTAATACAGATCAGGCCTAAGAGGGCAAACGTGTAACTTTTCCACCTGAGTAATCACCAGTTTTATTAAGAGGTGGTTGCAACGAGAAATTATATTCCACAGATTTATGTTTGCACTATTTAGTCCTCATGACATTAATATCAGTAGAGAATCATACATGGGGACTTGTAAAATCAGTTATAATCTTTGCGATTTTAGTTACATTGATTTTTCCAAAATCCAGATTAGGACTACTGCATCCTATCCTATCCTATCCTATCCTATCCTATCCTATCCTATCCTATCCTATCCTATCCTATCCTATCCTATCCTATCCTATCCTATCCTATCCTATCCCACTTTCCATGCTATAAGAAACTCCTGAAAGTGCATTACTAGTCTGTTCTTTATCTCAAGCAGATAAGCAAAATTTCTTAGTCTGATTTGGTAAAGAAATGACACAGTAAAAATTGGGAATCATCAAAACTGACCATTTACAATAATTTTCCTTGCTAATAATAATTTTAAAGTAGTGCCAAATGTAAATCAGTGACCAGGCAACAGTGGATTTGTGAAAATGAAAAAAAAGGGAAGGAAAAAAAAAGGTGGTCAAAAATTTTGGCTTTTTTTTTTTCATTTAAAAATTATTTTATAAAATGAAGAAAGATGTTAGTAAAAAATGTCAGTACTCATACTTTTTATTTGCATCATTTTTAATTATTTTTTCAGGAGTAGTAAACAGCTCTTGTTTAACTTTTGTTTTGTACTTGTTTTCTTGAAACCTGATTTTGTATTAAATGAAAAATTATTTTAAGTAAATTATGAGTAAATGTTTTAGAATCACATTTTATTACAAGTCCCACAAAAATATTTATTAAAATATTAAAATAAAATGCAATAACTGAAACTAGATCATCTCTTAATCCTGAAAAAGGATAAATATATGCTGGCTCCTCTAAAAATTATATTTTGTTTTCTGTTTTCACCATTTTATTTTTACAATTTCTTTAACCAGCTCTGTAAAGTACAATGAAACCAAACAATCTCTCAATACACAATAGCAGGTAGAAAAACCATGTATGTTTATGCTGCATGAACAATCCTGTCATTTATTGTCACATTAAATACAGGAAAATTAATTTTTTGCTAGAAGGATAAATGTATTAATACTGCTATGCATCCATATGTAGCTTAGTAATTTCCCAAGATTTCTAGGTGTGAAAAATTCAAATGTAGATTAAGAAATGTGTATTTAAATATTTAAACACAGGAATGTATTTCAAAAATGCTAAGAATGTTACATTTCCCAGATATGACTGTGCTCTTTCCTAACTTTGGGAAACAAAGTCCCCCATTAAGACAATAAAAAGATTTAAGACCAACTTTTAGTCTCATTGCTTTTAAGTTATTATTGTCCATAAATCAGCATTATAGCTCATTTCAACACTTTGAATGACCTTCTCCATCAACCAAAATTTAACTAATGGACTCAGAGCCTGACTATTGTCACAGGAAAACAACATGAAACCCTTCTACGTGCTTTTGTCACCACTGTCATTAACTATTGGCATGTATAAGAGCACATAATGCTCATTAAGCACTGATTTCTCTCTATTCCAGTCCAGATTATAACTACCTGAAGAGGAAAAGCCCCAAAGCTGCTTCTACCTCTACCTTGCTCTAAATACATGGGCTACTTGATGGTGGTGTTCAGTAAGACGATGCATCATTTTCTCTGCTGAAGAAAGCTGCCGTTTAAAGAAATCAGCCTTATTATGTCCCAATGACAAGCATAATTAAGAATGTCTGTCTCTGAAAGGCATAAGAATAGAGGGAAAGCTTTTGTTCACCTGAGCACACTAACCATCCTTGACCCATCCAAGTAATTTAAGCCCTGGCTGAATTGGACAAGGACAGGTGTAATTGGGCCCCAGTCTCGGCTCCTTCCAGCCTTGCAATTACCCTAATAAGGCTGTCTGTGGAGGGGTCAGTAGCTAGCGGCCAGTTTGGCTGGAGCCTCCTCCAGCTGTCAACAGAAGGAGAACAAGGAGTCCATTGGGTCACAGCGCGAGACAAAATGAATGCTGGTAATTGATCTAGTGACAGCAGCGTCTGTCCTGAGATGAGAGAAATGGGCAGCTGCAATGAAAGACTTGATGCCAAAAAAAAAACAAACCAAAACCTCAACAAATACACCCCCCAAAAAAAGAAAAACAAAACAAAAAAACCCCAAAAGTCCATAGAGAACTCATATGTTTCTGAAAATGTAGCAACAGGGGATATTATGTGGGTTTTAAAGAGCATGCAGATATGTGGACATTAACCGTAGACATTTCATTCAGCTGTGCACAATGATGTTGCCACCCCTGTTCATGTATGTGAAATCAATAAAACAGGCCTTTCCACAAGCTTTTTAACTTTATCTTCTCAACCCACTCCCTCCAAAAATACTCAAAGGCATTTGAAGCCCACAGGTAAGGATCCATAGGTAATGTTGACAGATGGGCAATTATATTCTCTTGGAACTTCCCAGGAAGGTTCTGGATCTACCCTTCAAAATGTTTTCCCAATTAGTAGTGTGATTCAGACTGTATATTCTGAGCTTCATTATTTCAGGTGGGCTGAAATGTAATTTTAACTCATCCCTCCATCGCTCTGTTCTTGTGACAGTTTTTAATTAAACATAGTCTTTAATCAATTAAGTGGCAGCTGCAAGTAATGTGTTAGTACTCTGAATGTGTCTTAAGAAACACCCAAACTTGCAGAAAATGCAAGTTCAAATACCAGCAGGGGAGAGACTCCCTTTCATCCTTTCTTTGAATTCTACGAAATTTCCTGCCTGGGTCTACACATCAATATCTTGCGCAGACATGAGAGACAGACTTTCAAAAACAATTCATCCCTTCTCCCTTTTTTATCTGCATGGTAATTCAGGATAATAGAAATAATAGTAATAGTAAATATTGAAGCTGGAGTTAGGGATTGCAGCTCTGAACTTGAAAATCCATGTTTATTGCTGGCAGAACCTACACTTTTGGAAAGGGTATTGATGGTATTGATGAAAACCACTGCTTATCAATAGTTTGTCTTCAAGGCTAGCATAAAATATACATATCCCTGTGCATAATTAAGCTTATGGTTACCTGTAATAATGGTAACAATAATAGTGATTGATACTACTCTTTATAGTTGAGATTAGAGACCAATTTCTGCCACTTTTTACAAAAATATAACAAATAATGTACACTTATCCTAGTTAGGTGTCTAAGATTTAGTGTCTGTCTACAGAGTAATCAGCCTAGAATCTCCTTACATAAACTTTTTTACAAATTGAATAAATATGACGGGGAAAGCATGAGAGAACAGAGCTGCCATTATACGTGCGAGAAATGAGAACAGAGACACCAGTAGGTTATGGGTGGGATTGCCAAAAGTGAGAAATCACCAGAGAGAAGTGGGTGACAGCAACAAGTGATTCAGCCTTTAGGGGGTGTCTAAGAAGAAAATGAATTAAGAGGAATTCTGCCTGAAGGAAACTCCTGCTCTCATCCTATAAAGGGACTCTGGGGTGACCAGCTTAGTTGTAGGTGTTGAATCTTGAAGGACTAAGATGAGTTGGCAGAATCCTGTGTGTGACTTATACGTGTTCAAACTTGGAGTCTCTAGCACGATCAGAAACAAGGTTGACTTTTTTAATGCTCACTTATGAAGGAACCTAAAGAAGCCAAGCATCTCTGCAAGGGGACATGAGAACTTGTTAGCAGAAAAAGGGAATCAGACCACATGCTACCTCTCATTTATTGTCTTTTGCCATCACGTTCTGCATGGAGAACCACAATTCTCAAAATGTTGGGATCTTACTTCACTTCTCGCACATGTTTCTAGCAGGATGGTAAATTAGAATGACATGGAGTGTGAGCTCCCATTTCATAACCTTATGAGTTTAATAACCACACTGAGTGTCTGTCAGCTTAGTGCCATTGGTGCCAATGTTCTGTAGCTGGTGATCTGCCTGGCAGGGAGGCCACAGTGCAAGACATCAGTTTGGGGAACTGGACAGGATTGCTTTGAGAACACATCATGGCTCCATGGACCATATAGCTACCATTCCCCTGCCAAAGGGAGTGCATGATAACAACAATAATAATACTAATGATTAAATAAAATGTTGGCTTGCAGTATTTTTTCCTCATATTTATGTCACAATTCCAAGGAAGCTAGACAGAATCCTGGCTACCAGAACGATGGATTTATGACTACAGCTGACGCCTTTTTTCCTTTTGTGAATCAGAAGTTTTAAAGAACAGGTGTGTGTCTCCTGCACAAATAGCCTGTATTAACAGAATGCATCAGGATCCAATGCACATGTTGAGGCCGATGCTGGGCTCAGTTCGGAAACCAAGTACTTGTCCACTAGTACAAAGCCTCATGCACTAGTCAGACATCAGAATCCCTTGGGTGAATGAAATTCACTGAATACAATCTCTTTTCACTATTAAACACATTGGAGAGTTGGAAAATAAAGTAATTTTGGAGACTTAATTTCTTCCCATGTTATGTTTTCGTTTTTCTGCAAGTTCTACTCAAAGAAGTTCCACTCAGATGCTTTTTCTTCACCCAAAACTTTATTTTATTTCAGGGTACAGGCCAGATTTTGACACTAATCATATTTTGATGTGACACATTTGACTAATTTTCTTTGATATAGTCAATTAATCAAATCAGCTTTACTGGATATGAAGAATATATTTGCTGGTGCAATCAGGTAATAAGAGCTTACAAAGAGATACACGAACTTGTCCATGAAACTGCACACCCATAGAAACCTCCCTCCAAGTTTTGTTTTTTTATTAATGTCATTTGAGTATGAAATGAATTCACAGGTAAGGTTTTCTGTTTCCATGTTCAGAGGGATTTCAAAAATTTAAGTTAATGTCCTGGGACCCACATCTGAGTGATGAAAAATGTTTGCCAAGAAGATCCAAGAATTCACTATGCTGTAGGTGCCACCTTAAGAATTAAAATCCCACATAGAAAAAAAAAAAAAAAAAAGAAGAAGAAAAGAAAAAACAACAGTAGATAGTTAAAAATTTTGCCAAAAGTATAATGAAATAGGAACACCAAAAAAAGAATTAACAGAAACTAAAGAACTCAGAAGCAAAAACAATACAGATCTGGAAAGAGCCATTGAAACCAAACCATATGAACATTGAAACTGATTGTCTTTCACTCCTTAGGAATATGCAGATGACATCCAAAGTAGCCACAGCGTGTAATGAATGCTGCTCCAGCAAATTGCAGCTTCTGGGAAGCCAAATCATGGGCACTGGCAGTTAGTTTCTACTTTTTGTTTTCTCTTCATCTCACTTTTCCCACTGGATATTAGACTGTTTTCTTCCACTTTTTGTGAACTTTTCTCATTAGGTTAGAATTCGTCTGACAAAGAGATCATCTGTTATGTGCTTCTGCTGTGCCTCAGGCAAAAGAACCCCCATATCTTGGTCAAAGCTTTTACAGTTTCTGTAAGAACAATATAGCTGAAATCTGTAGGGAATTTATTTAGTGCACATATTGATCTTATAGATGTGATACATTTGACTGCCAATGTATATGCAATGATAAGAAATGGTCACAATGTCTCTCACTTTTCCCTTGGCCTATGTTCAGAGTTTTCCAAAACTATAGCTTGTCTATGAAACCACTAACAAATAAGAGGGAATGCTTTTAGCAGAGTGACATCTGAACTGCTTTTCCTCTCTTATTTTTTGTAGTGGAAGACATATGATGGAGCTATTTAATAGGCATTAAATAATAAGATTGATTATCCTTACACTTATAAAAACATGACAGTATCAATCTCACCTTGTACCCACTACTCATTCAAGCTAAATATACTTAATTTACATGGGGAAATGTTATTTTTTGCTTTGGTAAAACCTAGAAATACAAACTCAAGCAAAGTAACTGTAATAACCAAAACTGCATGACAGAAGACTTCTGATAGGCATTTCTGTTCTTTTATACTGTTTTCAGAGAAATCAGTGTAATTTGTATTAGTAAGTAACGAAAAGGCATCACTTAATCAGGAAAGCTACAGTTTAACACAGAGTTCTTTTCTTCTTCAATTATTTAAGAAGTTAAACCATTGTTGAAGTAATTGGAAATTTTTTCCTTAAAATCAACAGGAGACAAGTTAAATGTTGTGTACTGTGCCTACCATAAAAACACAACCCTCTCTCAACCTTTCACGTTAGGTTAATTCTGCTCTCACTGGTGTTTCCTAAATCCCTCGCTAATTGCACTGCAAGTAGAGGTAGTCCAGGCTTCAGGACTTAAAAATTCTATTCTTATTTATGTATCAGAGTAAAAAAAATCCATTAAAGAACAATTCTAACACTTTAAGCAATGGAAAAAGAACCTGGTTGTATAAAGGAGAAGCTACACACAGGTCCAGACTTGCTCTCTGTGTATGAGCCAGCCAGAAAGAAACCAGACCTGGCTCTGAGTTTGTACACCTACAAGAGCAGCTGCTGACCACAGCATAGTCATCCTACTGTGTGCACTAGTTCTGGTTATCCTGGAGTGCTACTGGTGGATCTTGGGTCACCTACATGTACCCACATAAAACCCCTTTTGGTTTTCACACCCTTGTTTGTACATGTATTACAATCAAAAAGTCAGTTTCCCTCATTCAGATTGCAGATTGGGTGGTTCTCACTCCCTGAGCAGCTACTCAGAATTGTATTTTATCTTCATCGTTCAGTGGGTGGTCCCCTCCACCATTATTTATTACCTGCTGATGACAGAATGATTCGTTTCCTTCTGGGCTTTTCCATGATTCTCCTTGCTAAATGTTATTGGAAATATTCCAGCAAAATATTTTTTTTTTTTTTCTCCAAATCTGCTGATTTTAAAACATTTATATGTCTTGAAGAATTGAGGTAGCATTCTTCTCACCTACATTTGGGAGGGTAGGATTCAGTTCACAGACTGAGACATATATTTTTAGGTTTTGTCTTGGAGGTGTCTCCAGACAAGCCAAGTATCTGAGCAATGGAGATCCAGACTGCACAATCGGTGAAGCCTACAGGGTGATGGTGCACGTAGGAGAGGGCTCCTTCTCTTTTTGATCTCACTGAGGACCTGCAGGAGTAACAGTGAGCCTGTGAGCCCCACAATGAAACCACCTACTTCCCTGCCATTTCAGTTCAGCTCAGACTAAGCCCTAGCAATGACTCTTGCTCATTTGAGTGTACGGGATTAAAATAAACAATCTCCAGCAACCTAAAGTGTGTAACCACTTAATAATGCCTTAGTAAATCCTTCTGGCCTTGTCAGTTCAAATTTGAAAATTACAGATAATTACAAGCAGCAGAAAAGATGTCTTATAACAGGAAGTGCTGGACAGTGTTAATAACAGGTTTCATTAACAGATCCACCCATACTATATACAACTGCATTAGGGAAAAACAAAGCAAAACCAAACAAAAAATCCCCAGGGAATATTAGACAATCAGTATAACAGGTATTAGTTAAATAGGTAAGCAAACTGTCTACAAAATGATACAAAGATCTTTCAACTTTTCAAGATCTTCATTTTAAGCAATAAATAGTGGACTCATGGGAAAGTCACATGCATTTTAGTAGTTATGACAGCAGTTTATTACAACAGTCTGCAAATAAAGAGTAAGCTAAGATGCTGAGTTTGCAAAATATGGTAGAGCTCTACCATAGTCAAAGTTTCTTGCTGTGCAATGACTGAGAAGGTTCCTCATAGAGTTCAGTAAAGAATGGGTACCTAAGGAAACACCATAGCGAATGACATCCTTGCTTTAAAAACAATAAGTTGTCTGATCAGATCAAATCCATCAAAACCAGTTTGTTCTCTTCTTTGGATGTTCAAAATCCACAGAACCGAAGTTCCTGTGGTTCTCCCTTTGCTAGTTAAAAGTAGTGGCTGTACCTGTTTCTCTTGGATTGGTGGTACACAGGGTCTGTGTGTTTGTCAGTACTCACTGTGGAGGACTAAGTAATGTGCTTGTGCACTTTCTGCAAATAGTTCCCTAAGACTCAGTGTCCCACTGTCAGGAATGCTTTAGTTCTTCCGTATCTTCTGCTTTCACTGTAGAAATTAACCATAGGAAGAAAATGCTTTGGGACATGGGTTATGTTACTTGATAAATGCATAGCTGCTGGCAGACTTGGGACTTCATCTTATACACACCACTACTTTTATTCTTAAATGTTCTCCTTTACATCCCTGTGGTTGCATGAGTCAGAGACTAGGTGGAGGTGCCCCATATTTTCAATTTGCTGAAAGCGAATGTGGTGGATATAGCGTGAACAGAGATCACTCAGTGAGAGCACTGCATATATGTTTGATTTTGTTGCATGTATAGTTTATAACTCACTCCAGACTCTGCATGTCATTAGTTCTGTGTGGGTCTCTCCCACCAGGATAAGCAGGCTTCATTTCATGATGGTTTTGGTTTATCTGTCTTAAGAGTAAGTGGATGCAGCAAGACTGATGACATGTGAAAGTCCATAGGCAAACCCAACAGGATTATTCTGATAGTATAAGAGGGCTGGTAGGGTGTTCCAGTACTCCTCATTGGTTTTAGAGACAAATTGGTGAAACTGGTATTCTCTTAACAATGTTTGACAAATCAGCTGTGTTCTAGGAAGCAGAACAAAACACAGGCTTGGGCCAGGACTCAAAGACTTGGACTATTTCTGCCTAAAATGCCCTTTTTAAATCTTGAAGAAAAAATCAAATGCAGACGTGATATTAAAGAGGCAACAAACGAAGTCCAGCAACATGAGTGAACAGAGAAAGGTATGGAGGAGTTATAAGTGGGAACACTGAAACAACCAGCCCTCCTGAGATGTCTTTTTCCTTTCAGAGCTCTGAGGACATTGCCCACAGATGGCACAGCCACCAGTGGCCAGGACTTCCCACACCTTGTTCTGATCTACAGAAATCGGTCTATGGAGCATTGTGAAAAGCCGTTATCCACTTTGGAAAATAAAAGATTAATCCATGTAAATCTGAAGGCTGGATGTTTTTTTGATGGGTAGAAATTGAACAACTTTCACAACAAATTTTGAAGCATACAGTATATGAGGGAGTGCTACTGGGAAACATAGTGGGGGAGAAAGGAATCATAACTCCTGCATTGCTTTTGAGTGTCCAGGGTGCATTATGGGCTAAGAGGTTTTAAATCTAAGGGTGTGTATACTTCATGGGTATGATTTTTCCCTTCAGGCATGAGCCCTTTGTTCATGACTTGGTCAGTCAGGAGAATGATTAAATATTGAAACATGGACTTGCATTGGCATGAAAGATGCAATGAACTCAATCTGTATTTTTATCAGAGGCTGAGTATTGATTTGATTTCAGATTGTGTACACCCACATGACAAAGATACATATGATGATAGTTTGCTTAGGCAAACATTCTAAAAAACATCCAATAAACAAAAATAGGAGACAGAAGAATTCAGACAGAAAAGTAGGTTTTAACCATGAACCAAGTTAACAATCAGAACAACAGACTGATGCTTTTAAAAAAGTTTTTTTTTTCCTTATTGCTGGACATTTAAAAATAAACACTGGATGTTTTTCCCTTGAAGGGCATGCTTACATTTAAACTGGACTGAAGAATGCATTATAGCCTGGACTATGTGGAAAGTCATGCAACCTTCTTTAGCTACTTAAAAAACATTCAGCAGCTTTGTTCTCAGAGGGAATGTCTCTTAGAGGCATAGGTGGTACAAGAGTTAGCAAGTTTCACAGTTTTCCTTTTCCTTTCTCTTTCCCTGTTTTTATAGGAAGCAGAGGTAACAAATAGCACCAAGCATGACTGAATCTTGTCCTCCATCCTCCCTGGTTATGACTTTTGCCAAAGGCTGTAGTGAAGTGGTGGGATCAGGGATAAAAATTTGAGTAAACTTCAGGCAGCGTACCTTCTCTCTCACATACAAGTATTCCTGAAAACTGGGTCAGTCTGAAAAACAGACTATGCAGATGGAGGTGTACAAACAAAATGTTCTGCAGCTACCATAGAGAAGACAAGACCTCTTTATTAATTTATGTATACATAATTACATATATACATTACATTTTAATTACCAAGTGCTTGTCAGATCCAGATTGGATCTCTCTGGCCTCGTTTACATTCTCATTGCACATGTTAGACCAACCCTTTCACCTGGATGTGTTCACACGCAGGTGTTCGTTGGCACACCTGGAAGAGGGATACACAGAGGGCTGGAGGTGGTGGAGGAGACCTGCCTGAAGCCTGGCAGGTTCAGGGTAAATATCAACCGCGCCATCCCCTGCAGCCTGATTTAGTTTCCCTTAGGTCTCTGCCACAGACCTGCTGTATGATCATGAGGGCACTAATCTCTCTGTGCCTCACACACCCAGGTGTCCCATGGACATGGCAATATTTCCTTGCTTTTCCTTAGTCCTTCTTCTGTGTGATTGCATACAACCCCTGACACAAAAGATAACGGTAACAGAGCTAACGTTCTGACTTTATGCAAAGGCACATGTGGGTGTCTCAGAGTCATGATGGCTTGAAGACGGCTTTCTTTTCAAAACTATGCAGCCTGGAATCCCTTTGAGGCTCTTCATGCTAGCAGCATAATAGTGCAAACGGCTTAGGAGTGAGCACGCACTGAATTACAACCTCCTCCTACAGGAGCTCTGAGTTCCCTTTAAAAGAAGTTGCTCGTTTTGTTGCTGAGCTAACATGATTAAACGAGACAGGTCTGGCAGGACTCTTCCACATTGTCAAATCTCGAACAAAAGGCGTAATTTTCCCATTTCTTACAACTCCAACCAGCCTGCTTATAGAGATGGCAATTACTCACAGGCAGAGTAACTCAAGATCTTTTCAGTGTTTATATCTCCACATGAAGCGTACATTTACATGGCAACGGCATGGGACAAGACATGTCTTTTAATTTTCTCATCGTAATTCATAGCAGGGCCCTGCCAAAAAAACTCTGGAGCTGATTACCAAGTGTGACTACAATCAGATCATTTAGCAATTTGAGTTTCCACACCTTTTGTGTGAGACTGAGCTTTGTCTTACTTAAAGCAATAATTGCATTCTAATTTCATAATATGGGTCGTGGTTGCTTCATCTCTCTGTGCCTTCAAGGAAAAGAAATGGTGCACAGAACACAACAAGTATTTTTTTAATTAATTTTTTAAAATGAGCTAATAAATGTTTACCTGCTGCACAGGTGTGCTTGTTGCAAAGAGACTTAATTATAATTCTTACAGTCCCTATAAGAAGGATCACAAAGGGATTATACATTGATGTTATCCCCAGTATTAATGAATTACACTTTTATGAAGAACAGAGATAGTAAATAATTTTTAGGAATAAAAGCATGGCAAAGATTTACAAATAAATTGTGTTAAAGAATGAGTTAATATTTATTAGCTTTTAATTCAGTCAGAATTTTAAACCAAACTGACCAGAAATGGATTGTTACAAACAGATTTGGACTCCATCCTGCACAATGCTCAAATCTGCCTTGAAAGCTCCCCCTGTAGAGCATGACACCTCTCACATCCCAGTAGGATAAATCCAGAGCATGGAACTCCACGTGTTAGATGGAGTGGTAGGTTTATGTCAGTTTATCATGTCCCGTAACCCGTGACAGGTCATAAGCATGTCCCAACTGGTCTAGGATTCATTGGATTATTCATCCTCATCTCCAACACAGCAGCACGGGTTCCCACAAGTCTTCAGTCTCAGGTGCTACCTGACAGATCTAGTCAATCAGCTCCTACCTTCATCCTTAAACACAATCAAGAGGTGCTGACAAAGGGGAAATGGGCAGTATGAGCCTACTCTGTGTCTAATACACAGTATGTGATCTTTCCATTTCCATGAGCTACAGACTAGGTTTAGTACTGAGTCCTTTCCTAGAGAGTAGAGGAAATCAAATTGTCTGCAAATAAAGGCCCCAATGGACTCTTACTTAAAATATTAAGAAAAGCAAGTTCAAAACTTTATCATGTGCATGTTAAAAGATGTAGACACTTTTCTATCTTTAAGGGAACTATGGGTCTGCTCTCATTTTTTGCTATAAATTTATCACTTTATCTCAAACACTTATCACTTTTATCACTTTTACAGCTTCTGTAATCTCTGAAGGAATCAAACAGCAGTGTTTTTCTGTATTGATCTCTGTCACAAATGTCATGTGAGGCAGTCTGTGCATGCTTTCCCCAAACAGACATAGCCATACTTTTATCTGAAGTGTAGCCATATCATCCAGAATGTCTGGAAAGCAGGAAAAAACACCTCTCATGCTTTATCCACCCTTCACATTCCCAGCTGATCTCACTCTCTTTTTTTTTTGTTTTGGTTTGTTTGTTTGTTTGTTTGATTGATTGTTTTTGTTTTGTTTTTGTTTTGTTTTGTTTTGTTTCTTTAATGGCATATGCTTGCAGAACACTTTAGATCCTGAAGGCTCCTGTTGATGTTTTGGACTTGCAATCATCCATCCCTCCATTCAGAGTTATAAGCCAGATGCCTACCACATCAACTGACTAGATGTGCTGCCAATTTTCTCTAATATGCTTTTGCTTCTGCAGAACACCGTGGGCTGAAGTTTCTGTATAGATAAGGACACTGAGGTGCTGGAGTGTGTCCAAAGAAGAGCAATGAAGCTGATGAATTGTCTAGAGCACAAGTCTTACGAGAAGCAGCTGAGGGGACTGTGGTTGTTTGGCCTGGAGAAAAGGAGGTTGATGTGAGACCTTCTCACTCTCTACAGCTACCTGAAATGAGGTTATAACGAGGTGGGTCTCTTCTCCCAAGTAATAAGTGATAGGACAAGAGGAAATGGCCTGAACTTGTGCCAGGGGACTTTTAGATTGGATATTAGGAAAAATTTCTTCTACACCAAAAGGCTTATCAAACATTGGAACAGTCTGCCTGGGGATGTGGTCGAATCACCATCCCTGGAGGTATTTAAAAGATGTGTAGATGTGGCACACAGGGACATGGTTTAGAGGTGGACTTGGCAGTGTTAGGTGAATAGTTGGACTCAATGATCTTAAGAGTCTTTTCCAACCTAAGTGATTCTATGATTCTGTATTAGCTTCCTGCAGCCATTTTTGTGCATACATATAAGTAGAGAGGACTCATGGGGACTTGATTTACTCAGGGCTGCCCAACTCACATGATGTGCTTGGTAAAGCATATTTATATGACTTCAGACTTTGTAGGCCTTCTTACAACATGTTTCATGACCACTTCCACTGGCAACACACCTTAGCCATTTTATGACATTTTTTAGTTATACTTCAAAGGGCTTTTAAGTTACCATATCCTTAATCCTTCACAGAACTTGACAGGGAAAACAGCTATGCACAGTTATCTCTCCTTACAAATCAGCAAGCGGTGCTTGTGTGAGTCTCCCACAGCATAAGAGGAACAATGTCAAATTTATGATTAGGATTTCAAAACATCTAGGACTTTTCTTTTGTAGGTCTGTAAACATCTGTGAGGAATTTGGTGTTGTGAAGAGTCAGCATTCCAAACCAGAGAAGGGCCAGATTTTTGCAGTGTGACCATAATCACCCAGCTCAGAGCCTATGTGAAATGATGAGTATGTTTGTGCTCCTTTGTAGCCAACAAGCAAAGGATTCTTATGAGCATCATTTAAGGCACACAACAGGTTTCTCTTCTGAATCATGCCCTTCTATTTGTCTTGTCTATACAGACACTTCACAATGCTAAGTTTTCTAGTGTAGCTATATAAAGATAAGTAGTATAAATACCCTTCTCTAATGCTGTGTGACTTAAACGCAACCATTTGCCTTCACCCATTGCACAATGCTCATGCCAGCTGCATATGTAGAATAGGTTTTAATTCCAAATAATTGCTGGCTTTTCATTTTGACATACTGAGTAGGATTCATTTGCCTAAACACAGGCATTTCAGTCATATATGTGAGATATTGCACTATCACCAGCTGCTGCAATGGCAAGGGTAATGCAGATCTCCCACAAATCCTGCATCGTGTTATGGAGATGTCTTAGATTCTCCAGGGTGCTCAAACAGTCCAGGCACCTGTGTTTAAGCAACCTTGATCCATCTATTTGTAAACAGGCTCTTTGATATAATGAGAACGTATCAACTATTCTTCTTGGAAGTTGGATACTTTTATTTCTTCATCAGTTTTTCTTGTGTCAGTAATTAAAGCAACTGGAATGATCCTGGTTCTCATTTGCCAAATCCTCCAAGCAGCTACATGTAGCTTTATGATCTGTCAATAATTACACTGTGAAAACTTACAAAAATGACAGAAATTTGTTCCTGGTTTTAAATTCACCATGGAATTAAACCCAATTTTGCTCCCATTTGATAGTGTGAATAATATTTTTTGTCTTTTTTTTCCCTTGTTCTGGGCTTTGACCTTCTTGGGGCCTAAAAATTAATTAAATGAAAACATGGGTTTGTGTATACATTGTAACTATGTCAAGTGTAATGTTTTATGATTTGAAGAGAGTTAGCATCAAATAAGCACTGTTCAGTGTTGGAAGAGAGACATCTATGGATATGTCAATGGTATTTTTCTTTCAAAAGGTTAAAAATCCCACAGAATTACCCCTTTTTGGGTAAATACCCTGTCCAATAGCAGTTACTTCCCTGTTTCTAGCTGTAGCACAACATTTTCTCAGTTGTTGTCAGTTATGCCTTGAGAAACAGGAGGAAAAAAAACAGACTGAACAGACCATGGCCATATTGTGTACCCAAAATGTGCCTCTCCCATGCTCTCCAAGTAGACATGGTAAACCCTCCTTCACAAGAGTATCACAAAAATCAAATTCCACATGCATTTTATCACCACTGTCCTCCAGATGAAGTTAGAATTGTTAGATGAGTGAACCTGAGGTGATCATTGAATCCACGTAACCATTGGTATGCGGAATATAAGTGATGGGCTGGCAAGAAATCTAATTTTTTTTCTCCTTGTTCCATGCTTCTGTCCATTTCTGCAACTTGTTTCTCCAAATCTCAGCTTAGTTTTAGCTTGGAAATATAATAGATAATCTTCTCCTGTTGTAATTTTGGGGACTCAGTTTAGTTGCTTTCCAACTCAAATGCTATAGGGCATCTGAAACTTCTACACAAGACTAGTAGAAGTGATACAAAATCCAGGAGAGACCTACACCTTTCTGGAGAAGCAACAAAAAGACAGGCAGGACATCCCAAGGCATTTAAGTTGGGAATAGATGTGATTAGGCAATGGAAAGGGTGGGCTACAAACCACAGTTTAAGACAACTCCATGTCAATTATTTAGATAATCTAGGTGTTCAAGCTCTTATTGTAATTAATGGAGGTCTAGTCCTTAATTCAGATGTCTAAGTATAGCTGCTATTCTAGCACTAATACAGTACTGTGCAGCTCAGGTTGAAAAACCTTTGCATTATAATGTTGGAATAGATAAAAACAATGACAATATTATAATACCTTCTTCTGTGGCATGATAGACAAGACAAACTGTTTTGATGTTGCTCTCTAGTTAAAGGATCAATCTGTTCAGGGAAGATCCATTCTTGCATAGTTTGCAAGTGTCTTTTGCAAGATGATCACAATGACCCTTTCTGGTCCCTATATGTATCTATCCTATCACTGAGCTGCAAATTTTACAATGCAGAAAGACAGAGAGACAGAGAGAGACAGAAAAAAATAAAAAAAAAAAAAGAAAAATTTACATGGCAACCGCTTTGCTTAACTAGCAATCATTGTAATAGAATTTCTGACATTATGGGCTGCTAAAGGAACAGTTAGTAGCTTGTCTCACTTGTCTGTAATTTACTCTGTGTCTATTTAGCCTTGATGTACAACCTAGGTCAATTGCTGTGCCACTTTCCTATCTTCCTACTTCTGAGTTATAGAGAGAAATGTGTGCCTCATGAATGACTATCTCTGCTGGTCAAGCTTGTCTCTCACATTGTTTGGCTGTGCCATGTGTTAATAGATACTGCTGAACAGTTAATATCATCAGCTAATTGGCAAAGCACGTGTGAAGCAGATGTATTTAAATATAGAACGTGGAGGCTGAAGGGGTAACTGAAATGCATGGGTGATAAGGATTTATTATTAGAACAGATTAACAAGATCACTTTATTTTTTTTTTTTTTTTCCACTGTTGAGAATATTGTGGTGGCGAATTTTGTATTGGCTCTATGGCAGCACCTGGAAAGCCAGCCCATTTATGCTTCTTACTGAGTATGTGTTACTTGTAGAGACTCAGGTCTACAGTAAACCAATAACAAAAGATTTATAAAGTGTAGATTAAGAAGGGATATGTGAAGGAGGGAGGGAGAAGGGTAGAGATGTATGCAGATTTTAATGCAGATTACTTGTCTCAAAGACATACAATATTAAGCCAGAATATCGTACTCCCTTTAAAAGACCTTCGGTTCAAGTCTCAACCCTCTGCTCAGTGTTGCCTACTAGAAGGCAGCTTTCCACTGTTTTGCTGCAGGTCAGTCTTCTCCTCAAGTGCAACCTGCAATGGAAACAGAGGTGTTATTGGATGTGTCCTCACTCCCAAATTTAGTCCCAATGGAAACTATGAACTGCTAACTACAATAGTGTCTCCAGAACTTGGAACCACATTCTGGACTTTTGTCAAGATGCACATCCTTCAGTTCACCCTCAGATGGAGAGGTTTGGGGTTTACATATTTTCTGTGGAGCTTGTCTTTCACTCTGAGGTTGCTGGATTGCTTTTTAAGCATCCCTAATGCCCACTGAAGTCACCGTGTGTATATTTATTTTCTCTGTTTTGCAGCTGGAGATACTGAGATCCACAGAGTGTAATAATCGCATTTTCTTCAGATGGAAGTCTAAGTTAGAACTTAAATATTGATCTTAAATGAAAAGCAAACACAGGAATCCATGAGGAAAGATGTATTTTCCCTGTGTTGTTTTACATAGCCTACTATTGCTTTTTTCAATGTTTCACCAAGTGGCTGGTAGGTGGGCAATAGGCATGACAAGGCAATTCATCATGCAAAATTAGACATGCACTTCAATTAAACAGACATGTCCATGCTTTTACATGCTTAGAGCTTAATGCTTACTGTCAAGAGGTCATGGCCCAACAGCTATTGGATTAAATGGCAAAACACCTTTCCTTGAATTCAGCGTACAGCCAGGTAAATGGAATTTACTCACTCTTGAACTGGACAATTTAGAATTAACTTACTTCGCATTATCAGGCTTTCAGTTCCAAATAAGTGAGGTTATTTATTTATTTATTTATGAAATTGATGGATTTTAGCTATATTTTAAGTGATCGTATGTCTCTGCAAGACATCCAAGCTGTGTCTGATCTAGAAGGCCTGGGGATGCTTTAGCTGTGATGTGATGCTGAACAGACATGAGTCTCAAGCAGACACAGATCTCTTCATCCCCACGGTTTCCATGTGAAGGAAATATGTGTACATGGATTAAGCAGGGGCTGTAACACATCCCTGCCTATTTCTGATCAGGACACGAGGGGACCTGGACACCTTGGTACAACATGGAGTTTCCATATCCATATCTGTACCTATTGTCTGATCTACACACAGACTCAGTAGACTTCACCAGGCTTACGAAATAAGGATGATATTAAAATAATTTCAAAAAAGGCCTGCAAAATCTTTTCCAAATAAAAGAAAAAATAAGGTAGGTTATTTCCATCTTTAAGATAACAACTACACCTATGTGGAAAACCACATGAGGATCCAAATCATCCTCAGTTATACCCATGAGACCACATGAAAATGAAATAAGGGCAGGATTTTCCCAGCGAACAGAAGTTTATTTGGGTTTATCCCACACTTCGCAACTTCCCATGGTTCAGTGATATGATGTGGAGTTCTATCCATTGCAGGGTTTGCTTAACTGAGCTTTGTTTTTGGCACACCAAAGCTCCCCTAAGCTGCAATTTTGTTTTTATTGTTTAGGTCCTGTAGGAAAGACATTTACAGTTATTCTAACATTACCCTTCATAAACAGATTGTGCTATGGGGAAGTGGTAAAAAATTTTGGGCAGGATTAAGGTAATCCTAAAACAAGCTAATAAAAACCACATATAAGTGGTCTATTTTTAAACAGAGACAAGATGAGACACATAATCTCTTTCAATAAGTTTTCTGCAGCAGTAAATCTTTTAACCCAACATACAATATTTGTGTTTGTGTGTGTGTTTGCACTTGTATACATGGGTATTTTCTTAAACTTTCTTTTGCCAAGATACAAAGCCTAGCTTGTCAAAGTTACATCATGTTTGTAAATCTTCTCTTCAGTGAAATTTGTCTGACATTAACCTGCAGCTCATGTAAGCATAACTCTTCCTTGGTTGACAAGTGTTTTGGTTTTTCTTTTTATAATTTTTCAGAATTTATTTATTGGAAGGGGCTTTAATAACAATAATAATAATAATAATAATAATAATAATAATAATAATAATAATAATAATAATAATAGTTTATAAACCAAGGGACAGACCTTATACAGATAAAAAAATGCCATTGCTGTATGGGGCAATTTATCTTGCCCCTAAGGCAGAATTGTCATAACTCTGTGGTGCAAATTGTTGCAGCTTGAAAATAGAATTGCTACAGCCCCATCTTGTAATGAGGGTAATTTATATCGGATGAGAACCTACCCCAGTGAGTTAGATCCTGATCTTGTTTACACCAGGACTGGTGGCAAAATTGCTGATGAATTCAAATGAAAACCAAATTCAAATGCTACGAAAGCCTCCAGGAGTGTTACAATTGACTTGAAAGGCCACCAAGAGAATGAGTGTACTTGTGGATTCACTTTCATGGAAATCAATTGAAGGAGGCAGTTCTAGCTGGACTACCATCACGTGATTTTACGTGGTGTGTTGGTCTTGCTGGATTGACTACATTTTCTTCATAATAGGTAGAATATATACATATATCTTTTTTAGTAGCTAGCACAGTCTTGTTTTGGATTTAGTATGAGAATAGCGTGATAACACACTGAACTCCCCATGCCTTTGCCTGTGACAGAGTTATTTTTTTTTCTTTCCAGTAGCTAGGCTGTATTTTGGAGTTAAGAAAAGAATGCGAGAACTCACTGATATTTTGGCTGTTGCCAAAGAGACCAAGGACGTTTTCAGCTTTCCATCTTCAGATGCACATAGAATTTGGGAATGAGCAAAACAGGACAGCACCTCGATGGACATCCAGGCTGGCCAATGAGATATTCCCTACCATTACCTCCATGTTCTGTATATAGCTCGAGCCAGCTTTTCCAGGTTTCTCTCTTCTGGGGTCAGTTAAATGAGACCAGACCACTCTTTATTCCAGAACTGGTGTTTTGATATGATCATGTTTGAGCTCTAACTGCTGTCCAGGTCCACGTTCTTCTGGGATCAGCTGTATGGGACTGGTGTTTGCGATCGCTGCTCTGGGGATCTCTGCTCAGGAGTGGGTTGGGCATCAGTTTTCTAGAGGTGATGAGCATTGTGTATCCTTTGCTTTGTATATTCATTTATTGTTACTGTTGTTGTTTGTCTGTTTTTATCCCAAACCACAAGTTTTACCTTGTTTTCCCTGATTCTCCTCCCCATCTCACTGGAGAGGAGGGATGAGTGAGTAGCTGTGTGGTGCTAGTTGCTGGCTGGGGCTAAACCAGGACATGCTGTCACACAATTTTACCTGGAGGATCCAGCTGGATTTAAGACAAGTTCAGATTCTTTGGTGTTTTTGCCTCCCTGCTCATTTATATCTAGACAGCACATTAATTTGTGTTATGTGTGATGATTTTCACCACAAATGTTCTTAAAGCTTTGGTTCTTTTTCTTTTTAATTATGGCTTCCTATTTTTTTATTTTCACCTCTTTAATCCTGAAAAGATAATACATTGATCTCAAATCCTGCTTCAGGGTGGCAGCTAATTGCATATTTGGCCAAGCACTGGACTTCCTTCCTTCTAATGTGTGTCTCAAGTGCTACATGAAAGCAATTTGTGGTGCATTTTACTAGCTAAATTTGTAATATTACATATTATTAGAATGTTATTAAAGCAAAGTCTGTTGTTATTCTCGAGCCAAATACCAAGAACTCTTTTTCCCTTGTATAAAGAAGTTTCAAAGTTAAAACTTCCTGCCTCTTCAAGCTTCCAGCAATGTCCTGACCATAACGAACTGGGAAAAGCTATTTTTCTCATTCCAGGAAGAAGCTGTAGATATTTTCCATTCTTGTGACTTAGGGTAGTACAGGGTGTGACTACACTGTGTGTGGATACCTCTGAGCTAATTCCAGCTAACTTCTTTAGGTAGTGCATGCAGGAGAGTGCAGAGAGAACACCAAATTGCAAAACCCACTGGAGAAGCTGAGTTATAACTTTGCTGAAGTCCCCACTGCCAGCAATGCCTGAGGAAGCTACTTTCAAGCTAAATGTGTTGCAGTCATATCTTAACCTTGTCTGAGCTGTTCTTTTACCTTTTCACCTCCTTTCAGCTCACCTTCTAGGTGTAGTCTTTGACTCTTGCTTTCCCTGACTCAAACCACGCAAGGACCATGCAATAACCTTGCTTGTTCCTGGTGTTAACCCTATAATGGCAGAAGCAGGCATTAATTCAGGACCCAGAAATAATTTAAAAAATTAGTTCATTTTCCAAACCCAGAAACTGAAGGAGAAAAACATTCTTACCCAAAAGCTGGTCTCAGGGGGAGCAGAACAGAAGCTGTATAGAGGCAGGCAAAAAGACCTTCCCATGCATGGGGACTTGGTAATGGGGGACAGCTGTGGGTGGAAGTGCACAACTATTTGCAGCCCAACCGGTTGCATGTACTGTATTAGGGGATTCTTTGCTTATCCACTCTGGCCTTGTCCCTTCATCTGCTGTACCTATTAGCACCACATCTCATTGCCTGTCTCCATCCTTCTTCCTATCCCAATCTTTCCTTCAAACTAGCCCTGTAGCAAGTACTTCATGCCATTCCTCTCTTCTGGTGACATTATAATGAGGTTTATTTACAGTAGGGAAGAAAGGGGGATTGGAAAGTATACCTGTTTCGAACTAAATCCACACACACGTGCCAGAAGTCTTGTAGCAGGAATTTCAGATCTGCAATCTACTGAGGAGATATCAATGGCCTCATGTTCGCAGCAGCAAAGCACTCTGTAGAGCTCTGTTATTTACCCTATGTTTAGTGTAGAAAAGGGATTTAGGAATTCCCAGAGGAGAAGCACTGATGCCATTAACTCAGTGTATGGTAGGATGAAAAAGGCAAAGAGAGCTGTTGAAAGCGCCAGGAGAGATGGAATATGCACCAGAATAGTGATCAAACTAAGGTGGACTTCATATGCAGGAGCTGTGGCAAACTGCTTAATCCTTTACCAAACAGGTACACATCTCCTCAAGACCACGTGCTCAGAGAAAGGAAGCCTTGCACACTGGAGCAGCAACATGGGGCTCATGTAGGAGAGACACAGTCATTGACTCTGTCACTGGCGACATCCACAACGTAAAGGTGACCCGCTCCACAGAGCCAAGCCTGTCCTAGGGTGATGGTTGAAGCAAGAGCTTTGTCCACACTGCTCAAAATAACCTTCCAGATGGGCTACACACATCCATGCTAGACTGCACACAGCTCACAGCATCCCAACAGAAACCTTATTGAGTCCCAACAGAAACCTCGATAACCCAGATGTACAATTATTTTTGCATGTGTGGAGGTTTGAAATTCACATTGCTCAAAAGAAGGATGCAGCCCACCAAAGAGGTGGACCAGGTGTCGTAGCCACCCAAGGGTGTTACCGTAGTGTCAGGGTACAACGATGTGCGGTGATGTCAACAGGTTGAAGACCTGCTGGAATTACGTTGGAAGGGAAGCATTCGAGGCTGGTGGGAACTGACACATGTTGTATATGGAGAGCAATGTTTAGAGTGAGCTAAGTCAGACCTGTTCCCAGGGGACCTGTGAGTCTGACGGTGCAGACGCATCTCCAGTGTCCATGTTATGCTTTTCAACAGCACCATCAGTCTGAGTCGCTTTCACCCTAAGGTTGGCACCTCTCTAAGCTGGGAAGTGCCTGGATAGATTGAGCTTGAGTTCAGAGAGAAACACAGTCTCTGTTTGCTCACCTCCCACAACAGGGCTCCCTCAGACACCAGGAGATATGTGTTGTTGAGTCCTGTTTTGGTTTGGATTTTGCTTTAGGTAAGTAACATGAGAAAGGCTCGCAAACCTATCTTTCTGTTCAGATGGCACAAGACTTGAGTGGAAATACAATGTATTTCGCTCATCACTCAGGCTTTTAAACTAGTGTAAAATGACAATTTTTAAACATTAGCTTTTTTTTTTTTCCCTCCCACTTCGCCTTGTCCTGAATTTTAGGGAAGCGACAGATTCTTTCCACCCTCCCTATTGCCTTCAAGAAAAAAAATGAAGTTTTGGATTTCAGCAATTTTGATGTTATTGTACTCGAAAGATCCAGTTGAAAATGCAATTAATATCTTGTTGATGACATCCCAGTGACAACTGAAGTTAGCAAGGGTTGTAAAAAGTCATTTACTTCAACCGACTTGTTGCAAATGCACAAAGGCTGTCAGTTTCATTAATGCAAAAAATGTAGGAAAAACCCTGCTCTTTTTCCTTTCTTCCTTTCTTTTTGAAGTTGCAAATATGTTACAAATAAACTGCTAAATAGATTTAATATTTGACATAAAGAACCTCTGTCCCAGATGTCTGACAAAATATCTAAATTACTATGCTTATAGAAAGTATATTATTGCTATACCTTATTTTGCTGTAATGAGTGGATATTATTCCTTGAGCAACATGGAATAAAATACATTAGCAATAACTAGATAATGTTCTGTAAAACAAAGATATCAGCACAAATGCTATTTAAGCAGTGCAGGACAAGGTTCAGTTATACAGAAAAAAAAAAATCATATCCATTTTAATGGTTTGCCTAAAATATTTTTAAGCCATTCCTTAATTTTGTTAATGTTTTGGAATTGCATTGTCTAGGGAAGACAACTCATCAGAAGCCACCTTGTTACCTCTTCTGTGAAGTGAGTAAACTTTATTGTTGCGCTAAGTCACTCACAAGGGTGAGAAACAATGTCTTTAATGCTGAAGATTTCATCCATGACAATTAGGATTCCTTTTTCCAGTGACTGCATTTTCACCTTCGAATCCCAAAGGTCACAGAGAGGTAATGTTTTCATTAAAACATACCTGTGAAGGTGACCTAAGCTTTAACATAAACAAAGTCTTTTAAATGCAGACACCTGAAATACCTTGGTTTTCAATCCTGGCTCCAGTGTTTGAATCTCAAAGGTGAAGAAGGCACACCAAATTCCTTTGAAGCCCAGTTTTCTAAACCTAAACTACTTAGTAAGGTAGATTCCCACTTGAAAACAATTAATCATGCATGTGGAAATTACATTGTTAGCAAATTTTAAATATGCAGTGTGACACATGTATATGTGTATTTCCCATTTGTAAATAAAAACATTTTAAAAGTAAAAATATCCCAGCTTTTATTTTATAAATATAACTTCTGATTTTACATGGACTGGTAGTATAAACTTTCTGTCAATTGAGGTAAGACAAGGTAAGCCGAAGAGGGAACCTTTCAATACAGCACATACTTATTAGGTATTAATTAATGAAGACAAAATTGTTTCAGATTTTTAAGGGTGCAAATCATTATCAAACTATGTGCACAATTTACACAGACTAAGAATCCGAACCCCGGGTCTCAATAGTTTCTGTGAGGGTGAAGCAGCAGCTTTTCCAGGATGTGAGCATTTAAATACCCTCAAAACCTGTACATTTCAGCAGAGGTATCATCCATGCTCCTGGCTGACCTGCAATCCATATCACGCTTCCTCTAAACTCCTCTGGAGGCAGGTGTCGGATTTATGTTTTTTCTGTTTGTATAAGGAAGCAAGATAAGTGGATGGGAAGTGCAGGGCATTCAAAATCTGTGGATGTTCATAAATGGTGAATACATGCAGCAGGAGAGAGTGGGATTCAATGTACCTTCTGAGATACCTCACTTGGCAAATTTGTTAAAAAGAGTGCTAAAAATTGTAATTTTCAAATGAAATGTTTCCAGCTGCAGCATGACTTGCTCACACTTTGCTAATAAATTAAGAATTATTCAGGAATTTTTCTGCAGCTCTACTAGTTGTTTTCACCTTTTTATTAGTAGAAATGCATTTAGTGATCTATCTGGAATGAGCCTGGTTCCTATAGTTGTTGTAAATTTCCACATTAAGCGCATAAACATCACTAAAACAAACAACACACCTGGAAAGTTTGCTGTTTGAAGGTAAAAGACACCATGCTTTACTAGATAGGGTGAAGAACCCCTATCAGGAAGAACCTGCTCATTAAATGCATAGCATCTTCTTGTTAAATGTGTCAAATGAACAGATCAGAGTGTAGTCAACATTTCCACTTCAAGCTTTAATGCCAGTCACTCTTGGAAAAGCTAATTCTACCGCTTTAAATTAGCATGGACTTTGTAGTACAGAAAATTCTACTTTTGTTCAGTCATGCCTGAATCTTCAAGAGCAGTAAAACTGCTCAATAATAATAACTAGAGAGTTAGAAATTAAATATTTAAACTAAAACTGGCCACATTGCTGAACTGATGTGCTATATAAAATATAGTAGCTAGTAAAACATTTATTATACAATTAAACAATGTAATGATTTAAGGAAATAACAGGGCTGCAAGAAAAAAATGAATTGTGAGCCTGTCCTGAAAACATGTACAGCTCTCTTCACGTATATACTTGTTCTGCAGAACAAAAATGGATTTTCCATGTCTTTAACGTCTGCAAAGTTGTAAGTTAACACATACACATGAGTTAGGCCTACTCAAGGGAGGAAAATCAAGCAAAAAATTAACTCCAAAGAAAAGAATCTAACAATTCAAGTTTGTATATACTAAAACAGTAACTTTGGAAAAGACTGAGTGAATGGATATGAATGCTGACAATGGATCACAGGAGTGTGAAACTGTCTTGGTTCTTGATCTAAAGTCGGTGGAGGCCTGTGGACTTCAGTGACGTTTTGTACCACATCTTCAAAGATCCCTCAGAGCAATCTCAACATTCATGAACATCGCACAAAAAAATTAAATAGGTAGCGTGGCCATGACTGGCTTTCCTTTCAGCAGGTAACCAATATCTATAATCATCAGTGAAACCTCACCAATCACATCAGCTACAGACCCATCTGAGGCCAAGATATGAATTTCTAATGGATTTGTTATGCTGGACAAGATCAGAAGCAGTAGAAGTGGGGTGCTCAGCCCTGGATTTTTGTTTCTACTTCCTTAGAGTGTGTGAGAATGAGAGAACAAATAAGATGAGCAATCTTAATCACTCCACTTAGTCCCCCACTACATCATGCTTAGATAGGTCAGTGATGTAGGAACATGATTGCGCCAGAGTAGACTTAAATATTATATCTACTTTGTGCACCTATACAAGAAGGTGCTGAGCTGGGAGTCCCTTGAGAAAGTCTTTGTGAACTGCTATGAGTGAGCTCAGGTTTGGAATCTGAGGGCCACATATATTCCACAAAAACTGTTTGCTTTAAAAAGGAACTTTGGTTCACAAAATGGTTTCTCATATTTATTTTGATTTGATTTTCTTATAACTTTTCATGTTCAGAGTGGGGGACGGAACTCTTTGCTAGGGTCCTTTCTTATATGTTTCCTACATTTCACGCTTGCAGTCTCAAAGGCTCTGAAAACAGATGTCTGGTTTTCAAAGCAGGTTTTATTTTCCTGGCAATGCCAGACATTTTACAGTAGAAAATACAAAACAAAAACAAAGCCACTGACTTCTAATGTCTTCTGTTTCCTTATCACTCTTTGTTATGCTTGTTAATCAGGGTGACTGGGAGTATTTTGAACATTTATAATGTATACATTTCTCCCCACCCTGTCCCCAACATCTGTTTATTTTACAACATGAACCTTGGGAAAAAAAGTAGCTGCTATTATATATAATATATTTTTCAAAGTGAAGAAGTAAACATGCAGCTTTCACATTTGCTACATCAAATGGATGCTATTTATTTAGTTGCTTGAGGCAGGAGGCCTGATCAGAGAAGAATTTCTTTTGTGGCCTAAGGTGGTGAACTATTTTTAATAAGAACAATGCTTGAGGAAAAGAAAATTCCTAAAAATCCTCTTCAATCAGTTGGAGAGGAGGGAAGGGAAATCCCCTCTTGTGGTAAGGAAAAGTAATGAGCTACTGCTCTGTGACACATCCACCCTGGGCTGCCTTAACCTTCTTGTGTTGGAGGAGGGCAATGTGTCACCAGGCATCATATCATCTGAAAGTAAATGTGAAAACACATCACAAGAATCACACGCCGGAAAGTTCCTGTTTCTTCTATGTGTGTGAGCAGAGGTGAGGGCAACCAGATCAGCTCTCAACGCCTGCGCCGGGGACAATGCCAAGCAGGTGATGTCCAACCGCTCATTTTCTTCCACAGCTTTGTGCTTGTTTTGCTCAATAGTGCGTGCCCAAGCATTCAAATACTCAAGAGAAAATAAGAAATGCTAAATATAAATGTGGAATTTTATTTATTGCCCTCCCACAAACAAGTGAAATGGCCCAAGGAAGAAGCAGTTCTCTGGGTGGAAATCATCCAGCAACCAGCTCAAGCCTTGTTCAGTTTATGAGTATAGACATAGCCCAAGGTCTTCTTTTTATAAACTACTTGCCAAGAACATGCAAGCTAGAAATTAGAATCAGCTGAATGAAAGTTGATGTAAACAACTTCAGAAACCAAAACTATTGAACCCACCATCAAGAATAGTGAGACTCACAATAAAAACAAGACATGAAGTTTTAATTTAAAAATTTTCAGAGTTAAGTGTTAATTTGAGAAAATTATATACTTGTAACTTGGTTTCCATTTTCAATGTAAGCAGTTAATTAGGAGTGCAAAACCAGGAAAGATGACTGCTTGTGCACAGCCAAACTGATATACAAAATTGGATACAAAATGAAAATTTGTAAATACGATAGAATTTGAGACATCAAAATTTCTTTTAGACTGTCATTATCACATTTGGATACTAAAAAATTCTGGAAACTATAAACTGAATTTTTAAGTAATAAAAATGTTTTTTTAAGTAATAAAAAGAGTTTTACTCTTTAGGTCTTAGATTTCATAGTATTTAAATGGTCTTTTAACTACAATGAAAACTCAGCCTTACAACCACATTTCCCAGAAAGTGTTTTGGTTTTACTCTGCATACAACTTTCCAAATAAACAGATACAGTCTGCTTTGCAACCCATCCCTTTGGTGAGAAAATGCACTCTTGCTGTCTTGGCTAACAAATAGTAACCAACATGTTAATGTGAAAAGATAAAACAAGACTCTGAAATGCTCATTTGGGTCAAAATGAGTTTATTTCCCAGGGCACAGGGAATCCCAGTTGAATTGGTTGCTGCAGTGACACAGAAATATGCAAACGGTACCCTCGATTAGAATCTGGGAGAGAGAGATAAAAGGTTTATCTGCGTGACAAGAGCTGTTTGATGGACTATTAGATGACACTTTTTTATGTTTACTTCAATCTCACAGCTTCTGTTGTTGCTTTGTCACTAAAAAACCCCTACAAACAAATTAGTAATCTTGCCTTTCAAGGAAGGATTTCTGGCAAACAACAGTGATGAGAGCAAATATATAAATATCAATAATATTTTGCTTCAAAAAGACACACAAAGACATGCATGCATGTGTGTGAATGTTTAGGCACTATCATACACTGCTACATGTAAATCTATTCATGTGTGTTTGCTTATACATGTTTATATTTCACATACCCTTTAACAGGCCCGGATTTTTAAGTGCTCATGTGTTTGTGAGTTGGCATAAGCATAGACAAGCAGACACTACTGCATGAACCTGTGACGACAATTTGAGATATAGAAACTTATATGTTGTACTTATATGTACCCATATATAATATACACAAATATATATTTACACATACCCCAATGTATACATACACATATAACCAGACCATCATGTGGTAATGTACTCATGCATATTTACATTTTCATACACATGTACTTCCATTTACATAATATAAAAATGTATTATATATGCATATGTGTTAAATAATACATATGTTTTGTGCATATGCAAAAAACCCTAAGTTTACATAGGATTTGAAGTATTTTAATCTCCATTTAATGCTTTGTTTTGGACAAGAGGCTCCAGTGAGACACTGTGATGACTTGATATAACTCAACTGTGCTCTTGGTATGACTTCAGGTTGGTCACACTCAACCAGTGGTGGACTGAATGAATCGGGTAGATGTCCATAAATGAGAGATGAGATGACAGAGGGAAAGAACTTGGAAAGTGTGGTTGGGATACAGAGTAGAGCCAGATCCTTAATCAGATTTCCCAGATTAACGTATTGTATGCTTTTATGGTTTAGTGCAGATAAAAGTTGCTCTGTCTTCTCCTGAAGTTCCTTCAACTACTTCCTTTAGCACACAGCTATAACTCACTCCTACTCACTCCATAGTTAGGGGTGAAAAGGCCTACAGTGAAAGACCTTTGTTTCAGGGCTTCATAAATTCTGTTAAAGGATAATAATCTTCCCAGAGACTAATTTAGACTTTGTTTACTTTGATATATTAAAAAAAAACCCAAAACAAAACAACAAAAACAAACAGAAACAAAACCAAATACCAAACAAACAAACAAACAAAACCCACAAAACACACACAAAAAAACAACTAGGGGAATTTCATAAAATCATGGAATGGTTTGGGTTAGAAGGAAACGTAAAGATCATGCAACCCCCCTGCCATAGTCAGGGGCACCTTGCGCTGGACCAGGTTGCTCAAAGCCCTGTCCAACCTGGCCTTGAACACTTCCAGGAATGGGGTGTCCACAGCTTCTCTGGGCAGCCTGTTCCAGGGTCTCACCACCCGCATGGTGAAGGATCTCTTCCTTATATCTAATCTAAACCTCCTCTATTTCAGTTTAAAGCCATTGCCCCTTGTCCTGTCACTATCTGCCCTTATAAAAAGTCCTTCTCCAGATTTCTTGTAGGTCCCTTTTAGGTACTGAAAGGCTGCTATAAGGTGTCCCCAGGGCTCTCTCTTCTCCAGGATGAACAAGCCCAATTCTCTCAGCCTGTCTTCACAGGAGAGGTGCTTCAACCCTCTGATCCTCTCTGTGGCCTCTTATGGACTTGCTACAACAGGTCCATGTTCCTCTTATGTAGGGGGTCTCAAAGTTGGATGCAGTACTGCAGGTGGGGTCTCATGAGAGTAGAGTACAGTGGGAGAGTCACCTCCCTCGACCGGCTGGTCACATGCATCCCAGGGTATGGTTGGCCTTCTGGGTTGCAAGCACACATTGCTGGGTCATGTTGAGCCTCTCATCAACCAACACCACCAAGTCTCTCTCCTCATGGCTGCTCTCAGTCCATTCTTTGCCCAGCCTGTATTTGTCCTTGGGATTGCCCTGACCCGTGTGCAGGACCTTGCACTTGGCCTTGTTGAACTTCATGAGATTTGCACAGGACCACCTCCCAAGCCTGTCAAGGTCCCTCTGGATGGCATCCCTTCCTTCCAGCATGATGACTATACCGCACAGCTTGGTGTTGTCAACAAATCTGCTGAGGTTGCACTCGATCCCACTGTCCGTGTTGCCGACAAAGATGTTAAACAGTACCAGTGCCAATACTGACCCCTGAGGAAAGCCACTCATCACTGGTCTCCACTTGAACATCAAACTCTTTACCACAACTCTTTGGGTGTAACCATCCAGCCATTTCTTTATTGATCAAGTGGTCCATTCGTTGAATCTGTGTCTCTCTAATTTAGATGCAAGCATGTTTTGCAGGACAGTGTCAAACACTTTGCCCAAGTCCAGGTAGACGATGTCAGTTGCTCTTTCCTTATCCACCAATGCTGTAACCCCATTAGAGAAGTCCACCAAATTTGTCAACCACAATTTGCCTTTAGTGAAGCCATGCTGATTGCCACCAATCAACCTTATTTTCCACGTGCCTTAGCAGAGTTTCCGGGAGGATCTGCTCCATGATCTTGCCAGGCACAGAGGTGAGACTGGTTTGTAGTTAACCAGATCTTCCTTTTCCCTTTTTTAAAAAATGATGGTTATGCTTCTTTTTCTTGTCAACCGGAACTTCACCGGACTGCCACAACTTCTCAGACATGATGGACAGTGGCTTAGCAACTTCATCTGCCCATTCCCTCAGGACTTGTGGATTTATCTCATCAGGTCCCATGGACTTGTGCACCTTCAGGTTCCTCAGATGGTCTCAAACCTGATCTTCTACAGTGAGATGTTCTCCCAGTCCCTGCCTTTGCTTCTGCAACTTGTGCGGTGTGGCTGGAGCACTTGCTGGTGTAGACTGAAGCAAAAAATCATTGAGTAGCTCAGCTTTCTCCATATCCTGGCTAATAAGGTCTTCCATTGCCTTCCAGAGAGGGCCCACATTTTCCCTAGTCTTCCTTGTATCACCGATGTGCCTATAGCAGCTTTTCTTGTTGCTCATGATATCCCTGGCCAGATTTAATTTTATCAGGGCTTTAGCTTTCATGACCCGATCTCTGACTGCTCAGATGATTTTGCTGTATTCTTTCCAGATTACCTGTCCTTGCTTCCACCTTTTGTAGGCTTCCTTTTTGTATTCGAGTTTGTCCAGGAGTTCCCTGTTCATCCATTTAGGCCTCTTGGTGTTTTGCCTGACTTCCTCTTGTTTGAGATGCAGCACTCCTGAGCTTGGAGGAGGTGGCCCTTGAATATTAACCAGGTTTATTGAGCCCCTCTTCCTTCTAGGGCTTTATCCCATGGTACTCTACCAAGCAGATCCCTGAAGAGGCCAAAGTCTGCTCTCTTGAAGTCCAGGGTAGTGACCTTACTCTGCAACTTCCTCACTGCCCTAATTGCCCACACAAAAAAATATTGCCAGAGTTGAAGTTCTGTATGGTCATAACCTGTGTATTGCATTGCTAAGCACTTATTAAAGCAGAATTAACACTGCCAGAAACTTTGGGGCATGTGCCTTTTGCAAAATATGATAACCAAGTATTCCTACAGGCTTCTTCGTTCCACCCATTCTTCCCTAAGCTGGAGTTCATATCCTGCTCTTCAAGATCATGTTCAAGTACATAATTTGTAATTGCACTAAGCTCTTTTCACTGCTGATTTTCCTGAGTTTTAGTTGTTGCATCATGCTGGGCTCAGAACATGACAAGTGATCAGATAGGTGGTCTAAGATGACTTTCTGCCTATCTGATTGTTCAGTTAGTTGGAAACGATAGTGGTTTCCCAGTATAGCCTGCAGCAAACTGAAAGCTACTCTAGATCCCATCAAGAACAGCTTTGCTTCTTAAATGGGGTTATGACTCAGAGTCTTTTTGGATTTTGATAAGACTGATGACATTGCTTTTGTCATCACTCCTTGTCCTCTGATTCACCTGTCTGTCAGATGTTGACTTTCACATAGAAAACCAAGTTACCTGTTCATTCTGTTGTTTCATAGCCCCAAGTCATTGTAGTTTAACTTCCATGGTGGAGCCACTAGGCTGTGGTAATCAAAGATCTAATCCTCACTTGCTTCTGCTATGTCAGAGAGTTAATCATTAGCTAAGGTGCCTGTGGGACAACTGATCATGATGGGGCTTCAACTGTTGCAGCTAAATGGGAACTAGATGAGTATTGAGAATTAATCTACATTCTGCATACTCATCAGTAGTCATAATATGTGTTTGAGTTACATCTCCTTGGTGACTGGTGGAGGAAAATGGTCACTTTTAGGGCAAAGTTAACTTTATCATAAAATAAACATGTAGAATAAGCTTTATTTATCATATATCTTGACTATCCAGGGATCTCAGGAAGATTAGGTGGGATGTAGTAATTTAAAAATAAGTGAAGTGAATTTACTCCCTGATAAATTGGAATCCCAGAACTTTTACTTGGTCACAGCAGTAGAGAGCTGATGCCCAGAAATTAGTTAATTTGCAATAGCTATCTGGGTTAGAATGTAAGTTTGCATCCCAGGTACTATGAAAATCTCCACACAACATTTTGCACAACTTAGTTTCTAGAAACATCAAAGAAAAATATCTATACGTGTGTGTGTATATGTACACGTATATGTATATGTGGGAGAGCCCAAAAGTATGCTAAAATGAAAATGCAACAGAAACTAACTAACAAGTTTCTCTGCATAGAGCAAATCTGTTCTCCATGTCTACCTTAATCCATGCATTGCAATGAAATCCACTTCTCTGCACCTAAATCTATTCGCTACATCAAAGCCAACCCACTAGAGGTACTTATTTCACAGTAATTCAGCTATTAATTGACATTTTCCTCCCCTGCTCCCCCCATCCTGGCCCTCTTTCTGTCTTCTTTAAATGATTTATCATGAATGGTGGAAATTCCCATGTCACCTTGTAGTGTGGAATAACTGGAAAGTGTGAATGGTGTTTGGAAGGACTCATTGTCTGATTTATGTTATGCCAAAAATAAGCACTTCTGCTCAGGCTCAGCCTTGTTAACAAATTTCTTCATCTGCAGGCAAAGCAGTCATGCTGACAAATTATGCAGTAATGGAGACTCAGCAGGACTAGTTCTTAAAATTATGACACTGACTTTATTTTATTTGGTTTTTTTTTACTTACTCTTGATTTACATCAGTTTAAGGATGGGTGAATGAGGTCTAATGACCACCAAAAAGTTTGCTTTTGATTTATACAGCTGAGGATCAAGTTTACTGTTCTAGGGGAAATCCACCTGAGCCATAGTATATCTTAAAATATATTGGATATCAAAATGAGAAAATTTGGTTTCCTTTTTCTTTCAGCTAGAGCACAAGTAGATACAAAAAGGAGCTTGAAATATCTTTTTAATGTTAGTAGATGTTCTCATACAAAGTAAATAATTGCAATGTTAAGGAAATGCATTATATACTCAAGAATAAAAAAATGCTTGTGGTTTTAAAACATATTTTTATTTTGTAAACTACCTATCCCTCCACATCAGAATGTTAAGAGTGTTACTGTTAAATTGTAGAGAGACTACATAACCACTATGCATGCTCAGCACATGGAGATTGCAAACTGTGGAGACATATGACAATGAAAATCGGAAAGACCATGACTCAAGTACTTTGAAAATACAGAGATCACCATGAAAGAGGAATCTGTGTAACAGAGCAAGTGATTCTGGATCAAATTTCCATGTAGTTTCTACCATTTCCACTGCAATATCAGTTGTAGAGGCAGTGAGTGGGAAAACTGTGATTAGAGCTTGCCTGCACTCGCAGTTTCCACTCATGGGAATTCCTGCACTCAGTAATTTGTCCTTGTTCTGAACTGCAGAGAAGCATTTTTTTCTCTCAGAATTTTCCAGGATCTGAAATGAAATAACATTTAAAGGTTCAGGTCAGTCAAAGCATTTAATTCAAGTTTCAGGTGTTTTTTTTTTTTTCTTCAAAACGATTTCTGTGTTAAATAAATGCATTTTAAAATTATTTTGAAATAAAACCATTACAGTACAATGTATTTGAATGTTATTTTTTTCTTTTTCTGGTAGAAATAGTTACAAACTGATATAATTGCATTCAAAACTTCTATTTTGACTAAAGATTTTGTGATAGGGGAAGAAGATGGCAGGGTGATGGACTTTTAAGCCAACTTCAGCTTTTCTGAGGGAAAGCAGAGACTTACAAGTCTCTGTAGGAGAGCAGTTCATAAGCTATGTGTTTAAACTAGAGTTAGTCCCTACTAGACTTCATAAAAAGACACAATGAACTTACCTTTTTTAAAATGCTCAGAAGAAATCACTGCTTTTGAGTAGCTGCTCCATCACTTTGCTCAAGGATCTACTCTCTAATCATGTATCTATGGCTTTATTTTGTAGCACATTAATGGTTTTAGAGATTTTATATATTAATTTGAAAAAGAGAGAGATGTTTCTAGAGTTTCACCCATACAAGCCAAAAGACAGAGCTGATTCCTGCACAGAATTGTGCTATCAGCTCCAACAAAGTAAAAGTAGATAAGCTGTCTTGTAAGAGTGACCCCAGTGTAAAAGGAAATCCAACATCCTCTGAAGGGTGTTATTGCAACACCAGCATGAACCTGCCTGTCCTCGTCATGTTAGTAAACAGCAAACCTATGCCAACCAATCCAAATACCTCCCAGGGAGACACGAGCACTGATAAATATTTGTGGGATCTCTTGATTTGTTTTGCTTTGAAGAATTTGAAAAAAAATGAGGTAGGTTCTTTTGCAAATTGCATCTGGGATGTAGCTGGAGTTGGTTGCTTATCCATTGACTGAGATTTTAATTATTGTGCTTTTTTTTTTTTTTTTTTTCTGCTGGATTTCACTGTAAAGATGTCATGATATGTGCTGCTTTTATAGAGAAAAAAATGGAATTCTCTGTCCAAAAGTTCACGATCAAAATCTTTCAGGTCTGGACTGGAAATTGGAAGCGTTCATCTTCCAAAGGGGATGATTTTATGAAAGTCAGATTTTATGAAGGAAGCAAAAAAGTTACTTTTCAGCCCTGCCTGACCACTGACATTGAGAGCAGAGGCAGGAGTAGGTCCTGTTCATGGTAAAAGCTGTTCGGGTGTCTGAGAAAGACTCCTTCCTGTCGTGAAGCTCTCACAACGTAAGCAGGTGGTTTGTAAAGGCAACATTACAGCCTCCCATTCACTGAAAGAAAATAAAAGCACACAGGAAAACTGTGGCAGAGGCACAGCTGGAATTAAATCTCTTGAATCCATGTCAGCATTGGAATGTTAAAGCCTCTTTACCCTCTGTTTAAGCTTGGTAGAAGTTCTACTGAATTGGGATCTGGGACTTCTCATCCAGAGACAATGACTTGTCCTACACCTCAATTTTGCTATCTACAGGGGAAGTAATAATGTTATTTACATCAAATTATCATTTACATCAGGTTAGTCATTAAAATGCTATAAAATTCTATAGCATTCATTAAAATGTTATAAAAGAACAAGATTCATACACTATTCATTACTCATTGTGTAGGATTTCTCACAGGGTAATTTTTTTCCTGATCAGATGCTCACCATCCTTTTAACCAAGTGAATAATGCGACTAACGGAAGTTGCTGTAACATTGATAGTGATTGACAAATACTTTTATTCTGTGAATTCTTCTTCATATGTTTAAAGAAAGGACCGAATGAAAAACAGCCTTTCTGCAAATTTTCGTATGAACTAAAGCCACTTATTGCAAATAATCACAACCAGTGAATTAAAAACACACACCAGATTTTGATCTTGGTTCAACAAGGTTTGCTTGGGCACAAGTCCATTGGCTTCTTCACCCAACCAAGCAAGACACAAATCAGGCTGACACACAAATGCATGTCAGATAAAAGTGCACAGGGTTATGTCCATATTAGTCATGCCATAACAGGACAGATACATGTTAGGGTGGAACAGTGTTAGCAAATTATCTCACAAAAGGCTATTTGTCTTCCTTGGGATGTGTGCCACCATTTTAACAAGTCTGAATAAATCTGCATTCCTGACTTCCCCTCATGGAGACTTAATTCAGCACGGTCAGTAAAGGGATGCAGGCTATGATAAGTTGGTTGGAGAAGGAAAATCTTTCAGAAAGAATTTGCCCTCCTGCCAGTCCGTGTTCCTGCACTCAAACTTACCAAAATGCCCAGCAACACAGTGGAGACAGTGAAAGAAGGGACTTGTTAGAGGCACCCTCCATCCAGCTATGATCATAGAATCATGGAATCACAGGGTCACAAAATAGTTTGGGTTGGAAGAGACCATCAAAGCTCACCCAGTCCAACCTCTGCCATGAGCAGGGACATCTTCACCCAGATCAGGTTGCTCAGAGCCCCGTCCAGCCTGGCCTGGGATGTCTCCAGGGATGGGGCAACTACCATGGCTGTCTTCCCTTCAAAATCACTGGCCAGATGTTGAAACATCTGTAATGTGTTTCAGCCTATTTCTGTATTAACTAGAAAGGGAAGTGCTGGGGACTAGCTTGGGTAGGGTGTGTTAGTCCTGTTGGATGCAGATAAATTTGACTCAAATTGTGAGTAAGAGCTCCCCATGCCTGGAGAACTTCAGCAGAAGGCAATGTGTAAAACTACTTAGTTTTACTTTTTCCTGTATTAAACAGCAGTGACAAAAGGACATATCCAAGCCCTCTGTGCCACAAGTCCCCTTCCTGTAACAGTAAGAGCAGCATCACAGCAGAAACAGATGGAATTTAAGCTCCCAGTTTGCTTTGCTTAAACCACCACTAATTTGCCCTGAAGTGCACCGGGAACACTTACATATTCTGTCTTTCAGCAGCAGTAACAACAGCCTGTAGCTAAAAGCTGTAGCAAACAGTAACTGCCTACATTTCTCCAGCTAAATATAGAAAGCTGGCCTGCCTACACCTTGAATTAATTGAGCACAGATTCATAGGGATGGGTGAGCAGAGAAAGAAAGAGAATTAGATCTATTTCCCTCTCCCCAAAACTCAGCAGAGTAGAACAGGTGACCTGGATCACATCTGCCCACACTCACAACCTTTGCCTGCCTGCTGCTTTTAGGTTTTGCAACCAGTCCTTGCTGTACAGGTATTTACAAAACAAATTTCCAATCATGGGATCTTGCTGTCAGCTACCAAATATTATTTGTTACACTGACTCTAGCACAGCCATTGATTGAGGAAAATAGCTCTGGTCAACTCCTAACCCTGTTTACTGGAGCAGGACCTAAACTGTGAAGTTTACATATTGTTTAATGCCATGACCTCTGTACACTTGCTAATCCCTCATCCACCGCTCTGCAGTTTCTTTCTTGTCCACAGCCTCCAGACTAATACCCAGAAAGATGCTTGGATTTCCGAAACTGCAAACCACGCAGCTGTCGAATTCACAGGGGACATTTTGTTGAGTCAGCACACCATCCCAGCATGACCACAGCTATAGGATCTCTCCTTCCTATGGATAATCACATCTTCACACGCATCAAGCATCTTTCGGCTGCAGCAGGATTTTGATACTGGCAGCAAGATTGCTTCTCGCTCACACAGTATGCTGAAATACAAACAGAGAAAAGACTTTGGCATCTATTATCCAAATAAATAATGTAAAAAAAAAAAAAAATCAATGTTTATATCCTTTGAATCACCAAAATTTCCTCTTTATGATGATTTAAAAAAAGATACTATGAGATTTTGTTGGTGGTGCTTTTGTATTCAGGAGTATTTAATTTGTATTATGAACTCAGCAATATTTTCTTTTAGCCAGGAATACTCAATGCTTCATTGGTGCAGACTCAGAATACGGGCTCACAGAGAAGCAGAAATGACATAAATCCATAGTGCATCACTTCTCTGCAGTATCTGCACACTGACATGTACTGATCTTTATAGATGCACAAGGCATCTCACCCCTCTTTTATGAGGAGTTTAGTTGTTTCACATTTTTTCTACATGCATTGCAAGCAGTGCTCAGGATGCAGCTGATGTGTTGAAAGTTAACACCTCAGCTACATCTTAGTCATTATTTGGATAACTGCGCACTAAAAATCACTGGGATGAAGAAGAGGAAGCTGCACTAGTGTGCAGGTAATGCGGGACCAGAGTAAGGTGGCAGTACTTTCCTTCCCTGCAAAGCTTGTTTCAGCTGGAAAAAAGATAAAATAGGGGGACCCTTGGATCAAGACTTCACCAAATCTGAAATGAAATTTCAAACAGCTCATGATGAGTCGAAGAGGAAGATATTTGCTGGAGGATATTCACCGGGAGCAAAATCAAAGCAGGAAGGCATATAGATCCTGTGTCAAAATGGTTGTATATAGACCCCAGATATATAGGCTTAAAACAGAAAAGCTGGCAGCACCTGTCATGCAGAGTTTCACTGATTCAGCAGTTCTGTACCATATGTAAGGAAAAAAAACCCATGTCACTGCTACCACTACTAAGCTTATTAGAATATCTGATTATTAAGAAATATTGAAAAAAATTACCTTGTGATCCCACTAGAAAAGAATCTGTTCTCTTTAAGAAAGTGTCTTTTTGCTCTTCCATCATCTTAGAAAATCTTTCCTCTATTCTTGGAAACATTGTCTCTCCTCCATGAATTTATGCTATTTAAAACTTAGTTTTCATGAAATGTGGCAAACAAAAAATGGCACTATTTTGAATGCTTTGAAAGAGCAGTTCAAAAGGAAAAGTTTCATTTGGAAGTATCTTATTAAAAATCAGGAAATTCTCAACATAAATACTTCCCAGGATGGGTAAAAAAAAAAAAAAAAAAGACTCAGCCTTATACCTTTCCTGAAAAAAAGAAAATAATCTTCTTTAGGCAAATAATTGCCCCTGTGATTTTAATAGTGAATAGAGTGCTAGGTGTACAGGACATGAATGAGTTTGATAGAAAATAATGGAGGGCAAATAACATAGAAAAGGAAAGGAAGGCTTTGAAATTGGATTGTGCAATATGCTACTAGGAAATATGAAGCAAAGGCCTTCCCTAAAACACATTCATGTTGATATTGAAATTAAATACCTTTCAAATATAAGGTGCATACTTCACAATATGGATTCTCCCAGGGCTTTGATTATGAGGTGGTAGGAACAAGCCTACAATTAATATTATATGGTGATTCCTGTGTAAAGCAGGTTGTTCCAAGAGCTGTAATCACCACTACATAAGCAAATTGTCCTTCAATAGGTAGGAAGGAATTAGGACCCAGAACAAAGGTAAACATAGAAGTTTATTTAATTGTTGACAATGTTTTTGTGAAAGTCTAGTTGGACCTGGAAGTTGGATATTTCGGAATAGTTTTAGCAGTTTCAGGTTAGATCCTGTCTTGAATCTGCATTTTCTTCATGTATTAGGTCAACATTTATTCTGTAAAATGGAACAAAATCGTCTTGAGGGAAATGACACCTTCAGAAATGTTTGCTCTCTACCTTTAGCTTGAGGCATCATCCTTGGAGACCAAGCTATTTGATGCAAAGAAATAGACTCTAAATGGAGCTGTGAAACTTGTAATAACATCTGGCAAGGTGAAACAGAAATTATTAATTATAATCTGGGAACCAGCTCTTCTTTGTTCATCAAGAAGAAAATAATTAATGCTTAAAAACAAACAAACAAACAAACATCTTAAAGAGCCAAATTAAGGTTACCTAATCAAATACTCTAACATAGGGACATTTGTCTGGAGCAGCATTTACCTAAGTGGTTATTCAAATGGATGTGTAATATTCAACATGAATCCAAGATATTTGCTCCTTTTACATCCCACAGCAGCACATTCCACAAGTTAATTTTATACGTCCTAAAAATAAAAAAAAGAGTGCACGTAATCTGTGTCTCCTTGGCTATGTTGCTCATCAAATGCCTAGAACAGTTAGTGTCTTGGAAAGGGTGTCAGCTCAACAATTTTTAAAACCAAAGTAGCTTATTTTGTCATCTGGCTTGTCCTATTAAGTGATAAAGGTCAAGGGACTTCTCTGAAGTTATTCCTGCTTTGACTGAAATAGATCTTGAATTTGCAGCAGAGATAACACTACAGTTGAAAATGGCTGGTGGTGAATGGAGTTAGAGTATCACAGTATCACAGTATGTTTGGGATTGGAAGGGACCTCAAAAGATCATCTAGTCCAATCCCCCTGCTGGAGCAGGAACGCCCAGGTGAGGTCACACAGGAACATGTCCAGGCGGGTTTTGAATGTCTCCAGAGAAGGAGACTCCACAACCTCCCTGGGCAGCCTGTTCCAGTGCTCTGTCACCCTTACTGAGAAGAAGTTTTTTCTCAAATTTAAGTGGAACCTCTTGTGTTCCAGCTTGATCCCATTACCCCTTGTCCTATCATTGTTTGCCACCGGGAAGAGCCTGGCTCGGTCCTCATGGCACTCACCCTTTATATATTTATAAACATTAATAAGGTCCCCCCTTAGTCTCCTCTTCTTAGTTGTTCCCATATTTAATTGCTCTCATTTGTTCCAGCCTGTGTTTGTTCAGCTTCAACTTCCACCTTTTGGACCTTGTTATACCCTTGTTTTATAGAATGACTATCCCCCTTCTTGTTCATCATTGATTTTTGGTTGAAGTGTAACACTCCCTGTTTGCTTGGGTCTGTGCTAGGCCATTCATAATTGCCCCTCTTTTTGTGATTCACCTCTTCTGTGCTCTTTGTACCATTAATGTATTTTTATTAACACTGACTTAAATTTTTCTTGCAGTTGTGACGTCAAATAATAATTTCAAGTCCACAGTGCTTTAAAGTGATGCTTTTTAGTCAATGACTTGCTCCAGTTATCTCTGAGTAGCAGGGCAAGAGCTTCTGTGCTGTTCCTCATTGACTTCTCCTCTCCAAAGCAAAGGCATGGGATGTTCCAGATACCACATCTCCTTGCCCAGGGATATTAGTCCTGAACAAATAACACTGGTCTAACCCAGATTTCTATAATGCATAATCCCTTCCTAACAGGGTTTTGTTAACCTCTGATGAACCTTGCCCTCTTCTTTGGACTGTTGAATCTCCCTTGAAAAAGAAGCGTTGCTGATGTCCAGAGACAGTGAGTCTGTTATTGCAGGCAGAGGTATTTCCTAAAGATCAGCTGTCTGATCCTAGTGGGGGTATTGCATGACTGAATTCATCTCCAGCAATCCAGAAGAATCCTTTTTGTCTGGAAACTTTGACATCTTTTGTGGATTGGATCCTGAATGACTTCCTGTTCAAGCCAGGGGATGTCCATTCCACCAGAAAATGGACCTAAGGAGGTACTGGCTAGTGCAAGAAAGGGGACATTTACCTGAATTGCAGCACTCTGAGGACATAATTTGAATTTCAGGTGGCCAGAGCTTTTGCTACAAAATTTATCAATATATTCCTCGCTATGTCAGGAGCAACATCTCCATGATGCTGCATGGCCCAAGACATGGGACACCACTGGCAGGGATGTCCTTGCAGAGGTTCCAGGTTGCTCTCTGAAGAATTTGCAGGGAGTGGATGGGAGCAGTTTTAGGTTACCTGGGATTGCGAGACCATGTCCCTGATGGCTGTTCACAGATAGGTGCAGGCTTGAATTGCAAAACCTGATGCCTTCCCATTGTATAAAGGTTCACATCTGAATGTCAGGGGTTTTTCTTGTTTGTTTTTGTTTTTGTTTTATTTTTCAAGTGGAACAAAACACAGAAACATAATGCCAAAGAGCAGTTGTGAAAAGACAAAACACACCTCACATCCATGCCCATAGTTTCTTTTTTTAAAATTCTTTTTGCTAGCTATTTTTATTCTGACCTCTCTATATGATAAGGAAATTCAAAATAACTTCAAAATATGCTTTTAAAAGTACCAACAGCATATGAATTGATCCTTTAAAAGAAGGCATGCTGCATTAGAATCCTCTGTGTCTCATTGATACAGTAACTTAGATTGTTTTAGAATATCCTAAAACCAAACCCCACTGTGATTTCTCTGATCTGGCAGTGCAGATGGAAAGATAACAGACATTTTGGGCATGAAAACACATAAGAGAGCTGTTTTCATTTCTCTGTCATGTGACAGAGAAGCGGTCAAGTAAAATTTAGCAGTTTGGTCTCCCTACAGTTTTTAAAAATCGCTTGTGATCCGCAACATATCTGAAATAAAACAACTCAAAACCTCCAGCACCCTCTAGTTAACTCAACATAGCCACCTAGCCAGCTTGTGGCAAATGATGCTCCTTATTTCTCATTTTTCCTCCATATGTAAAGACACTAAAAACCCATCCGGCATTTTTTTTTTTTTTACATTTATGTGCTCGTTTCAAAGATCCCACATTAGATGCCAAAAAAGGAGCTTGCTCGATGGGTTTCTTTTCCATCAGAGAGATGAAGAGGTGGTTTTCCTAACTGGAAGTAGATGCATGACAAGGCTGGGTGTTCACAGAGCATTCATCCTGCTCCAAGCACGATAAGAGACATCCTGAACCTTCTTCTGCCCTCTCTGGCCATGGGACAACTGTGTGTTTGTGTGTGTTTGCCAGTGGGAAAGCCCACACATCTCTCCCTGGCTTGGTTTTCTCCTGCCTCCTGAGAGGTGGCTGCGTTGGACAGAAGAGTTGATGCAAATAAGAATTTTTCCCACTGAAATTATACAAGTTGGTTAACTGGAATGTTTTGAGAGTTCATGTTGATCAAAGGGATTCATCTCAATTGAGGGGAAAAAAAAAAAAAAAAGGAGTAGGAAAAGGGGTTTTGGAAAAAAATGTAAATGTTTTTTATTTGGATTCTTTCGAAGTAATCTGAGGTGATGTTTCATTTTAAAATATACTTCAGTTTTATTTAGAGTAGAATAAACATCCTTTCAAAAGGCTCAGAACTGCAACATTTCATTTCAGCCTGGAAAAAATAGACTTAAAATAAAAGCTTTTTTGCTGCTTTTCTTCTTACTTTCACCTCTCATTTTCATGTCACTTAAAAAAAAATAATAATTCAGAAACAGTATGAAAAAAGTCACTGTGAAGCCCACAAAATGTGGCACCCAGAAAAAAGCCTTTCTGGGTTCGACATCTCTTTCCACATATTTATACAGAAAACTATTGGGCTTCTTCACGTTTTTCATTGGTCAAACTGTACACATGTCTACGGCAATAGTCCATGATCTCACAGGAACTATCAGCTACTAAAATGAAAATGATACATCCAGGGAAGGGAAAGATAATTTGCAATTTCTGCTGCTGATGCTACTACATGGACAGTGTAAATCTGAAAACCAGCACAGGCTCCTCTGAGAAGGGGCCAATACCTGCCTATGCATCTTGCATTTTTTTTACAGAGATCCATGAAGCTCATTTTCACTGGCTTTCCTCTTTACCCTGCCTGACGCCCAAACGGGAGGTCAGGTCAAACTTCTGGCTAGTATAATAGCTAATTACACCCCCTATTTGGCCTGGGATGTGGGGTGAGGCATAAATTAGGACCTGATAGCTTAGTTGGTGCTGTGTTGGGTTATTAGATGTGTGTCAGCGAGCAAAGTTCTGATCAAAGCCCGCAGCGAGGCAGCCAGAGGTCGTGCAGCATGGCTGGGGACTAATTGCCGGGCTGTGCACTAAAAGGAAGTTTGCAATGAAAGGCCATTAAGCTGCAGCGTTTCCAATCGGTGGAGCAAAGCTATGGAGAAATGCTGATTGCAGGGAAACAAGGGGATCCGGTGCAGATCCTGCTCTGGGTGACAGTGATGGGTCTCCTCATTTCTAAAGAACTTTGTTATGGAAGGGTGGAATCCACTCCTAAAACTCAGTCTTAGAAAGGGCTTCTTAACCCATTCTCTTAATTTAAATAGGTTGATGAAACGAAACAAACCTTTTCTAAGTGTTGGCACTGACAGAGAATTTTGGCTGGTTCTAAAATGAGCTGGTACCAACAAAGCTTGACTAGTAGGGCAGAGAACGGCGAGGGCAGAGAGTTTAGTCAGACACTTGAAAAGTGTAACGTGATCTTTGAATGACAGCTCTTAGAAACTTATAGAGAAAAAGTAATAACTTTTTATTTTCAAAAGTTTTCTATACACTCTCTATATCATGCCAGCTGTATTTTGTGCATTTTACAAACAGGCAAATTGAGGCAAAATGAAATATTTACTTTTTCTTAAAACCAACCAACCAACCAACCAAACAAACAAACAAAACAAAAAACAAACAAACAAACAAACAAACAAACAAACAAAAAAACAAACCCAAACACTCAGATTCCCACATGTCACACTTTCTGGAGTCCAAATGACACAGTTAAACTGATTTGAAGAAGAATGAACAAACCTTTCGTTATTTTTTTCCCCTTCTGTTGCAGAAGTTAATCAGTTGTGACCTACCAGTCACATCTTTAGTCTTGGTTCCTTTCAGGTCTTTTTCAGAGCTCTGAGAAATTTTTCCAGCTAAACCTTTCTTGAGGATGTTATCCATCTGAATTTCTCTTGTCTCCTCCTCATAAAATTTTGAATACAATAAAATAAAATAAAATAAAATAAAATAAAATAAAATAAAATAAATCTTAACTTTCCATATGTTCACTGAAGATGAGGATGAACACTTCCAGTTTTTGAACACTGGTACAATTTGTACTTATGCGAACGGTTTAAATGAACTAAGTATTTAAGTTCTAATATGACACAAAACCTAAATTGCAGAGTCCATATATTCTCATGTCTGTTTGGGAAGGGCACCTTGAACATAAACAAAGATAAATAGCTAAGAAATGCCTTATTTGCCAGCCCAATATGGATTATCAGAACCAAAGTTGGGATTTCCATACAAAGTTTCACTCCATCAACATTTATTTTCAGTCTGGTTTGGGGGAAAGGAAAAAAATCTCGTAAATGCTTCAGTCAGAAACATTGAAATGTGTCACTTTGGCTTTTACTTGCACCCAGCTATGCTCTTGCAAAGTTAGGTAAATTGTAGCTTGGATGAATCAAAGTCCAGCATTTATTTTCTGGTATAACTACAGTTTTCATGAACCCACATGTCTTGACTCAAGGAATGGTTTCTTGATTCTTCAAGACATGCCACTTTACCTAAATTGAGGACTGCAGGAGGGACAAATACCGATGCAGCTTTAGCTTAGAAAAAGCTTTTCTTCTAAGCTAACCAACTCCCACCTGGCTGGGATTCACTTTTCAGCCCTCTCTCCTTTCCCTTGCACCTGGCTCATATTTTCCTTTTTCTCTCCACTACCTGTCCTTGGGGCAGGACATGAAGGTATCATTGGCAAAGGTGATTATTGACTGGTATAATGCAATTACCAAGGCATATCACCAGCTTGTCAATGAAGTCATACCTTCTAAATGTACAGTTTATTATTTAAAGGCATATAATGAACCTTTAAAAAAAGTAAGCTGTGGCTGTCGTTCTCTTTCTTTGGATCAAAGGAACTGCAGTTTCATTTAAATGAATGAATTTAGGGAAAAAAAAACACTGAAACAAAGATTAAAATCTCTGTGTGGTATTTCACAGCTGACACAGAAAACAAGAGCAACATTTAATAGCTTTCCTAGCTGCTTGTAACCTATTTTCTTTTAAAGAAAATCTCACTGTGTTAAAGCAAGAAAGGAAAGAAAAAATAAGTTGTTGTTAAATTTGTCTTTTTCTTTGCCTTGGTATTGAAGAAAATGGGAAGAGAAATCTGTTTCATGTCTCTTTCTGTACTTTTCATACAACTTAACTAGATTATTAGGAATTTTTAGTAATAATCTGTAGATGAAAGGAATGTTAACCCTTGAGTCTTTATTATGATTAAGGCTTGAAGTCATTTGAAAATTGTATGTGGAACATGATCTATTACATATTATGGCAAATAGGAGCTCATATATTTAGGCTACAGCTAAGGAGGAACATCTGCCTATGTATTGAAGAACTAATTGCTAGCAAAAGAGAAATGAACATGTTTGTGACTTTGTATGGTAAATTCCGCAGTAAAGAGAATAAGATCCTGATGTGGAAAATTGGAAAGCTAGTTGTTCTGCAGAAACAAACCATTCTTCTGTGAGGAGTAATGGAAGAGATCTTTTTATTTTTACATCCTGAGACAGAAGACAAGTTCAAGACCATATGGTTTTGAGTTGAACTTCCAAACCCTTAACTGATAGTTGGTTTCAATAGGTGTTATTGGCAATACTGCCAACAGCAAAGGTGTTCTGGCAACAAACCTGCTCCTGTTGAAGTCAAAGGCAAAATTCTTTAACCTGTAGTATCTATCTTGGTATTCATATATTTTAGAAATGAGCCAAAACCCCAGATTAAAAAGTGGTATTTGAACTTCCCTAAATTCGGGCTTAACTTGTTACTGGGCTTTAGGTTCTGCTTATTTGGAAGCCAGACTGATGCCATTAGAAAATTTCAGATCTAGATCCAGTTTTTAATTTAGTGTACTCTCAACACTTTAAGTTGTTCATTTCCAAGATTTTAGTTCAAATCTTTATATTCTCAGTCTTATAACTTTGTACATGCAATTGTTTGAAGTCTCTAAGATGATTAATGTGTATGTAACCCTGTGAAAACATTCTTTCGTGTTCCTCCAATTTGTGGTTTCATACATGAGAAGAAGGAGCAAAGAAGAAATATTATCCTTTGCTTGCACTGCAGCAAGGATCACTGGTCATGTAAATATAGCCCCAAACACAGCAAAAATCACTCAATTGTATTTGAAACACTGTTTGTGTAGCTCAGCTTCATTTTGCTAAGGAAGTTGTTGAAGTCCTATGTTTTTAAACAAATAATTCACTTGAATGAGGAAAGAAGCCTGAGAGAATTCCTCAAGTGATGTAAGCTGCTATTGGGAGAATTACATGAAGTGTGCAGGCTTATTACCTTTTCACAAGGCTTTGGTAACACAATTACTTAGTCATTTTAAACAACTCAGAAAAGGGTCCTTAGCTGTAAGAAGAAATCACAGTTGACAGGTAGATCAGTGTATATATCTGGAACTGAGGAACCATAGAAATGAGGTTGAACAGATATATTAATATATATACACACTGCATTCACACATACACACAAATACAACCCACAGATATTCTGGAAAATAGTAAAGTAGAAAAGACCTCCAAACATCATGAGGATTATTTTGTACATAAGACCATTTCCTGTGTAAGTTTCTAAAGTGCAGAATACAATCCTGGCATGTAGAATCTGCAGGTTATTAAGTTTGAACAAATGGTGATGCTATTCAGATACATGGCATCACTAAGATTGACACTGAAATAATATATGCAGTTCTGGTATTCATGTTTAAACCTGCACACAGACAAGTATGGTCTGTATGACTACAGAATAATTAAAGTTTAGGCTCTAAACTAAAAATATCCACTCTGTAGCGAAGTTCTTCAGCCTCTGCTTCAGATGCTCATGCAAGATAACTGTAGCAGTGTTAAAATGTTAAAAATATGACTGCTGTTGACCTTTTTGGTCTGCCATTTGCTCTTCTAGTGTAGCTATATGAGGACAGTCTTTGCAGTGGATTCTCCTATGATCTACAACAGTTTTTTGTGACGCTTCTGTTCTGAACCTCAGCCCAGAATGTCTTCGTGTAATCCCTGATCTCAGTTAAAAGGAGGCAAAAAAGTTGTTGGACAAGGTCATCAACTCATTGACAGCTCCCAAGTCCATGGCTTTTCCCTAACCCTGCCAATATACCCCTTAGATCACGACTATGTGTATAAGGCAGAGCAGGGTGTACTGGTAGTGGAAAAATATCATGATAACCATGGTTTCCAGGTTGAAGCTGGATCTTGCATGTCTAGCCTAGAATTAAAAAAAAAAATAATACTGGACTCTATTGTATGGAGCAGCAGGTGAACTGTGTATAATGGATAAATAATATCCCAGTCTGCACAAAAAGTGGTGTAACACCCACATGGAGAACATGGAGAAGTTGCAAACTTATAAGGAGGTCCTCCTAGTTGAACAGTATTCAAAATTATAGATGAGTCTGCAAAAGAAAACCAGCACTGACATCTTTATCCACAACAATGCAAATTCTGGACCATACCCAGGTATAAGGAAAGACTGCTTGGAGCCAAAGATATCTCAAAACTCCCAATACAGTCAACATTTCCTGACCCCACTCTGCTTAAACTCCTTTTGCACAAAAGAAAAGAGCAAATCAATATCTAGTTAGTTTATGCATTTATGCACAACTCTAATGTCAGACTATAGACAAATTGGTGGCAATGCATTAATATTGACATGGACTCCACTAAAATATTACTGAAGCACTAGAGGTATCAAGGACATTCAAATTACACAAATGTGCCTATGCAAAAGATGAATAATTTCAAACTTGTTTAGTGGAATCCAAATATTAACACAATATAGTGAGTCACGTGCTTCAGCACATCAGTTCCTATACCTGAGTGATGGACAGCTTCTTTTTCTGTGTGCTCTGTGTTTAGCTCACCATTGACAGGTCACTAGTTTGAGCTACTTAGCTGGAAAGTGCCATTTTAAGTTCCCATTCAATGTGTGTCATGTCCCTTTCTTCAGAGAAGTTATAAATCCTGATTAAAATCCTGCGGAATGAACTGTTAGGATGCCATTCTGGATTTACATTACTGGAAACGAGAAAAATATTTGATGCTAAAATACCAGGGTGAGAACAGATCTTCATTCATATATGAGTAAAGCTCTGCCAAAATATGTGAGAAATACCCTGCATTGGGGGTCCTCTCTACTTTTAATCTCTCCCACACCACCCCAGAAATTCAGCTTCCTTGTTGGAAATTTCTGTTCTCCCAAAGCATCTCCCCTGCAGGTTTGCATTGGTTTGAAACACATCTAACATAGCAATTGAGAGTTTTGTTGGGTTCACACGCAGTGCAGAAAGCAATTTTACTTTCATACTTGATGTTCTCGTGCACATCTGACCAGAGCAGCCTAGTGCGCAAATTGTAATCTTTCCAAAAGCAGTAGGTTGATATCAAAGACTCTACAGCGATCAAGGAATTGTGGCAGTACTTCAAGGAACAGGTTTGCAACTAAGTGTTAAATACAGATTGAAGGAATGCCCCACTTGGTTGCTGCAGGCATTCCTAGTATGCCAGCGATGACTGAATCTAAAGCACAGAGCACGGCAAGATGATAACCTGTTAACAGGGGGAAAAAAATGGGGGAGAGTTATTGAGTAGTTGATAACAAGCAAGCTGCTTAATGGTTTCAGAATACTGTACAAAACCAAACCAAACCAAGCCAGACCAAAACAAAACAAAGGAGACCCTCTGAATTACAATTCTGTTGACAAAAAGTGAAAACAAAAGGAAAATAGCTAACTTATATTCTGTACATGTGAGATTTATTTTAAAAATCAAAGCAAGCTAGAAATTGGTAACTCTGCAAGCTCATTCAGCCATTGAAGGATATCACAGAGGACAGTGTGCATAACTTGGAAAATAAAACACAACATATTTTGCCAAAAAACCCACCCCTACTCCAAAAACATTAGGTTACTTTTATATTTGGTAATGTAGTCAGAGGTCTAGTGCGTTCAGTGGTTCTAGTTTTAGTAAAAGGCATATAAAACAGAATATTTTTGTTTTCTGTCCAATTCTTTAATTATTAGACATGCCTGTTCACACTGTAAGCTCCTAATTGGACAGCAAGGGATTGTGCAAGGGATATCCTTGGTGTACAGCACCTTGCAGCATGACCAGACACTGACTTCAGCTTGATGTGGCTACTGTATAGGAGGCCATGATTTAAGATATGGACCAGCTGAAAATTGGCTTCCAAGGCTTCACTTCTTTAGCAAAAAGAGAAGGCCTCGAGTCAGTGTCTAACTTCACACTCAGGGTCATAGTTTTGCTTGTATCGAAACCTCTGTCCTTACTACTTGTTCTTTGTACTTGGTACAAGGTGTCCTATGCTACTGTGAATTCTTTCAGTAATTAAGAATATCACCTCTTTTTGGTGTTATGTCCCAGTGGATGAGCTTGACCATCACTGTTCCCGAAGGGCTGCAAGATTTTTGCAATGCCATTCTTCTACATATCATTGATCAAAGGTAAACTTAGGATCTGAAGATATAAAACAAGAGCTTAGATTTTAGACATGATCAAACTCTTGTATTTCTGTGACTAGGCACTCCTGGGGATCACAAAACCTCATTGTGTGAACAACTACTACATTTGAGTGGAATGAAAACCTTTGGATGCGTTAAGAATCACAGAGAAATAGAACCTGAAATAAGAGTTCGTTCTTGTAGATGTTGCTCTCCAGACTAAAACTAACTTTTTGGAAGACTGAGAATTTCCAAAGGACTTTAAAACCAATTAGCACAAGCAGAATTTGCAAAGAGTTGCTCAACATGTGTCAGGGTTTTGGCACCAAGTTGTTACTGTTATTTGCTTAAGCAAATATTGTTCCTGTGCAGTACATGATTTGGCATGAACCTGAAGATCAACACTGAAAAAATAGGAAAGTGCTACATATAGTGAAAAGGTATGGTGATTTCTCTGCTTTCAGAATGTGAAAATAGCACAGTTAAAGAAGGGTCATAACTGGCCCTGCTTTGACCAGGATGTTGGACTAGATGATTTCCAGTTGAGTTATCCTACGACCCTCCAAGAGGTTGAGTGCAGAATTGCCTGTTGTGCCACTGGCTGAGCTAATGGTCAGCATTACAAGATAAATGAAGTCAAATTTGAGCAGTGTCCTTCAAAACACACACCTCCCTGCTTTAGCATTCACATTCTAGGAAGCTAACTGATTTTCTGCCATTTGTTCAGGAAAATCTCCTTTGACACAGCAGTGTCCCAAAGTTATATCTGAATTACAGGTTTCTTGTTGGTATTACTGCAGGAAATCTGCCAGTCCAGTGTTCTGTGAAGATCAGGGATCTGATCTCTTCTTCTCATCCCATTTTTCTGTGTCTGTTCCAACTTCAAGGTCTCAACCCAAGAATTGTGTGCCAGTATCTATAAGTAGCACCCACACTCACCACCTCTAGTCCAAACCAGGCATTTGCTGCATAATTGAATTTCAATAGTTGCTGATATTTAGTATATAAGCCCATGAAAAGAATGTTATTAAGTGAGTGACTCAGTTTAGATTGTAATTTGTGCTCTTGCTTTCTGTAGAAATACCTGCTCCTAATTATGTTGAAAAAATGAGTTTTCAATACGTTTTGCTTGGAACATTTAACTTCTAAGTGTTTTTATTGTCATCAGAATCAGTGTTTATTTACCATTTAGCTCGATACAAAATGTTCTTCTAACTTTAGAGATCTTTATTTTGTTTAATCAGAGAAGTCAGCCAACTCAAGCCGGAGAATTAATTGGAGATTGTTAAACAGCTAGATTCAAGTTGAATTCATGGGTTCTTGGGCTCCAGCTCTGCTGTCTATCAGATCCGATGCTCAACTGCTCTTAAAGGTCAAAGCTTCAAAGCTAATTTACATCCTTGAGTGGAAAATACAAATATTCCTAGCGGAGCTATATCTAGTCATGAGGGAAATTATTAACACAAAATTTTCATTTTGTGTGAAGAAGCTCTACAAGATTGACTCCTTTCCTGTGCAAATAGCATAGCAACCTGGTACTGATTAGAACAGACTTTGAGCTATTCTGTCAAAAAATGGGAAACTGGAAAAAGGTAGAAAAAGAAGCCCAGGGATGGTACAGAGACAGATCCTATGGGTGAAAAAAAGTGCAGAGAGCATTTCAATATGTGATTATTGACCTTATCCCTTTGATTGAACTGACCGTGTCTCAGGACCTGTGCTAAAATAATTTTGCTATATTTGCTGTGTGCAAATGTACATCTGGAAGATGCTTTATGATCTAGAATTAGTTTTATTTCCTGACCTCTTTTTATTTTTTTTTTCTTTTATTTTATTTCAATTCCTAATCTTACCATTAAAAAATGTCTTAGTAGACTTCTGAGAATGAAAGATATGATGGTGAACAAGCTCATGTTGTTTTGGATATAAAGGAATGGTCTGCAGCATTTCCACACTTAACCTGGAGTTAGGGATTCTTCACTCTTTTTTACAAGGTAGATACCATCCTTTTTAAATGCTCTGTGGACTACAGGTATGGACCAGTCTTAAAAACATAGTCCCAGCTCCAAGCCCCAAAAATCTGACCTTAAGCACTGCTCAAAATGCAGCTTGCCAAATAGTGACTTACCTAAATGCAGGTAAACCAGAAGACAAGTGGTTTGGCTTCAAGTCCCATGTTTTAACCTCCTGCTCTGCTGTAGTCTCAGCATGGGTGTTTCAGGAGGCAACAGTATGTATGGCCCACAGCATGGGTCATTTTGTATGACCCCACAGCATGGGGGTTTTTGTGAGGCACTTGACCTTCTCTGTTGTCAGGTCTTCAACTTTGCTTATCAGATCACAACTACCATGAGATGCTTTGCCAAAGTAATGTGAACTTTTCCAGAGAACCTTTTGCAACCCATCATGGCCATGCAACCAGTGTCATTAGCAGGGAAGTCTTGAGTGAAAGGCAACATCACTAGAAACTCTAAACTGTGGTATACATAGCTAAATGGACATAAGACAATCAGAATAAAATATATATATATATACTTATATAAATTTTTTTTAATCTATGCACCCACACATATAGATGGTCAAAAATAATGAATGTTATTGGTTTCTCTGACCAGCTTTCCTTAACTGTTTAATGATGGGGGTGTCCAGTGGCTAAAGCAAATACATTGCTGTGTAAATGCCCATGCAACATGCCAGCATTTCATGCAGCCTGAAAACTGTTTTGTCCACAGTTAGCCTGAGATAAATGGGAGGCCGGACTTTTAGATCATGTTCCCGATCACTTGCTAGCTGCAGCCACGCACTGAATTGTCATGTTTCGGAGATTGCTTTCACATTCTTGTGAATTAGTGTAGCATATGTCAGCACTCCTGAAGATGTGTCCTTCAGCTCAGAAGCTGTTATGAGCTCCATCCTCCTCTGAGCAAGAGTTCAGTAGGTGCTCTTTGGGGAAGAGAGTCAACCATAATTGTGACTTAGACTCTTACTGGCAGAAACAGCAAGCATGATATCTGTTGACTAGACTTTGTAGAAGAAAATAAGAAAAGATGTATAAAGACTAGGAATTACACCAGAGTACAGAATTCAACCTCTTCTTGAATCCAATTTTTTCTCAAATAAGAGGTACCTGGATTGATTGTGTTTGGTCATCTCAAACAGTGCTATAAAATACAGTTCCACAAAAGACGATGAGTGAGATACACAACGCCTTGCTATAAATATCAGTAGTACTAATGTCCACAGCTGAGCTAGTCTCCCTCAGTTGCCCTTATCGTTGAGCTGAAAAAATAAAGGTGATATTGAGGCATCATCTTTCACATCCTAAAGTAGCCCAGAAATAAACCAATTGACTCCATTGCTTATCAATGGAGTCTAAAGAAACAAGCTCAGATGCAGAAGTCTATGTTGAAAGTGCTCGAGATAGCTATACTTCCCGTTTTATACAAGGAAAAATGTCCTCTCCCTTCCTGATGTCTTTCAAATCACCGTGTGTGCATTACTTCTTGAGAAGGGCCCTAACTATAGGCAGTTGTGAGAAAGTAACCTTCTATCCTCTGGAAGCAGTGTGGTTAGACTGTACAGAGAGGTGGATAAGGGAAAAAATTGAGAAGTGTTGGAGAGAGAAATGAAGAATAAACAAGACAGAACCTGACTCTGTAGCATTGTAGTTACAGAATTCTGGAAAAGAAAGGTGGGACTTCTAATGGCTGCTCCATGCATGCTGGAATATTTCTGTCTTCCAGCAAATTATCATCAGTGCAAAATGGCATAGGTGATGTTAGAAAGAGACCTTGGAACAAGACCTAACATACCCCTTCCAAGTGAATGTCATGAAACCTACACTAAGATCATGACCTTTCTTGCAGCTTGACCTCACTGTTGCAGATGTTGCTCATCATCATGAGGAAAGGTAGACTGTTCCTGTGCCAAATATCTTCCGGCCTGGAGTTTACAGACAAATTTCCTTGGAGATGGAAGTAGCAACAAGCAAAATTAGGAAATGAACACTTAAGTGTTACAGTGCTTAGACAAGTGATCTAGCCTAAAGGTTATGGTATTTATGCCAGGGTGACTCCACCAGTCACAAAGTGGTAGTCATCTGTGTTTCATCCAGGGCTTCTGAACCTGTTGATTCATGTCAGAAATGCTCTGTTGATGCCTGAAAGTCTGACCTCTTCATGAGACCTAGGCAGAGGAGCAACTCTCGTAGACTGTTAATTGTCTAGACACAAGCCGGTGTGGTTCTACTCTGTCTTGCCAGGAGAAATGCAGTTCTGAGTGCATGAAGTCTTAAGACCCTGGTCGACCTAAACCAAAATAAGTGAGGTGAGGAAGAAGATTTTAGGATGACAGTTTGGGATTTGGGAATACAAATTCCTTTCAGTCTTTCTACTTGACTTACTACATGGAGATGGACACCAGTCTCCACACTTCCATATGCAGTTGGACTGTCTCTGATGCCAGTGGGAACATATCTCAACAGTGAGTGACTTTGAAAAACCCAACCCCTTGTGGTGTGGCAAAGCAGATATAGGGATAATTTTGCCCACTTTTGTAGCAGAATCCAAGATAAACGAGACAATCCCCCAAGATAAATGAGACAATGCCCCATGTTTGTTTTGAAACTGACTGACTGCCAAGAGATTGCACAATAGGAACCACAATGGACTTCAATCCAAAGACTAGTAAGAGATGACTACCATGTGTGTATGTGAAATCTTGGTGTCCTCTACAACTATACAAGGACAAGGTCTGGAGGTTTTCATGCGGTGAAACATCAGATTTAACATGCAGCTGCCCTTGGAACAGTAACAACTCCCTCTGCCATTTTGTAGGGAGTGGGCCCTGGTGCTGTTGAAGTGCCTGTGGATTTTTAGAGAGGCAGAAAGGGAGAAATGTCTGCAGAGGGGTTTTGCAGAGGTTAGAGTGGGTGCTGGCTGTCAATAAATCCATTTAAGCACATGTTGGCCTCTTAAAGAAGACATTTTTCACCTTCACCTTAGAACAATCTCAACCCACCTTCCAATGAAGAGGAAAAATCCTTAGTCTAACATCACAGTGCCATAAAAGGGTAAATGCAGGGTAAGTGGAATTTGTCAACCTCTAGGTTGAAAGTTCACTTTTATTTCTTGCACATGCTGTGTTGTCTGAGTTTTTTATTTCCCACATGTTTCTAGTTGCAGTGGAAGGGACTGTAACTGAGATCCAGGCCTGATGGACTGCGAATGAGAGCATGAGTGTGAGGAGAGAGAAGGAAAACTCACAGCAGCTGCAAGCAGAGAGCTGGGGGCTGAGACCTGTCAGAATTAGATAGAAAGGTAAGAGGTATGGTTTCTGTGCTGAATCAATTTATTCCAATAGAGAGAAAAAGCTCAGCTCTAGAGAAATGAAACTGACATTTTTTATGCTTTGGAAAGGGTTTTCTAATGCCCTGCTGGGCAAGCTGAGCCCTTTGACATGCCCAATTGGCAACTGGGAAGACATGGCTGTGTCTAGACACAAGGGACATCAGAGCTTGTTTCTCTCTCTACACCAGAGCTTCAGCATCTTTCACAGAACAGAAAGATAACTTTTATAGAGCTGTAACTGCGGAGAGAAGCAAGAAGCGGGGAGGGGAGAAAAGAAAAGGGCTATGGTCACCTCAAAAGAAATCACTGTGTTTCCAGACACTTTGATGGAATTTAATGAAGATGAAAGTGCCCATTCCACTTTCTAAAAGTGTGTTGGGGTGGGAAAGAGGTGGGGGAAGAGTTGTGATCTTAGTGTTGCAGTTAATTATATAACATACCTTTTCAACCTGGCCCTTCAATATCTGTATATTAGGCTAAAAAGAAAAATACACTAAATTATGTAATGAATTTGAAATATCTTTCTTCTATTACACGTCTCAGAATCTACAATTGTTGATTTCTCTGAAATACCATGAAAAAGATATATTTATGACACAATGTTCTCCATCCAACATGCTTAGCGTTCCATATGAGAAAGCTTGATATTTTCTAATAGAGGTTTGACATTCGAGGTATGATAATTTTCAAGCTTTTTTAGTACTTTTAGTAGTTGAAGAATTAAGAACTGAAAAGAAATAATAATAATAATAAGAAAGAAAGACAGAAAAGAAACCTGCGATTATTATGAAGTCACACGGTTCAAGCAAAAAGTGTAATTTAAAAATGTCAAAAATTTAAAATATCAGAAGCTAGAAGCTCTTACCATGAAATTTTTGTTCCTTTGTTCACCATGACACTGATGAAGTTTCAATAAAGGAAAATAAAATTGTAAAGAAATGCTACATTTATTACACAGTGAAATTTCTTATTTCAAACACAGGGAAATGAAGCCCTATTAATATAAAATCTTATTTATTTTTTTTTTTAGTGCAAGAGTTTTCTTAGTTCTATTTCATCTTTTTCCTAATAAAATAAAGTCCAGACTTTCACCGTAAGGTGTTCTAATGCTTGTAGAGAATTTGAGAGGGAGTTTCTCTTCTCCATTTCAAATGTTAATGCACAAGGTCGCGAAGGGAGAAAAACTGATCTCATATTTGGCAAGTTGCAGCGTATCCATCATTATGAAGATGAATCCTCGTTTTGCAGCAGAGAGATTTCCACCATCTATTTTAGGTAGCTAAGCGCAGAGTAAACCAAACAGACACAAAGAGACTGCCTTCTGAGATTTCAGTTCCTGGATTTGGCTTGCTGGGTGGCCAACAGAGTGTTAATTGAATGAATAACTGGGGAGGGAAGAGAGAGACACGATGGCTACAAAGGAAGGATACCCTTTCTGCATCAGTATAGATTTTGATGGTTTGAAATGATATTGTAACCATCTAATCTACTCAGGCACTTTCAATTGGCAAGAGTGTGGCACCTCTAGAGATGCTTGAATTAGATGTTCTAAAGATATATGTGCACTGGGGCAGCCAGCGGTACCTCCCTGTTCCCAAAACATGTAATGGAGACACACTGCACACTGACCCAGCAGTGCGCTGCCTTCTTCACCCCATGCCTGGTTTCCAAGAGAAGAGTACTCTTCCGTAGGGTGCACAACCATCATCTGTGGCCAGGCCCCTGTTTTGAGCCATCAGGAGCTGGTATCCCAAGGCAGGCCATGACAACGTTCCTGCTGGCAACTTCAGACACGGCTTAAAGCATCTCCTAGAGGAGCCTACTCTCTAGGTCCAAGCATCTGTGAGCACTCTTGCTCGACGGCTGTCCACACTATCACCACAATGGTTTAAGGTCTGGTGCAGTGCAGTCAAAAGGAAGTTTATTTCAGCGTAGGAGATCTGATATAGGCCTGGTTGTCCACCTCTCTGCCAAAGATTTCTCTCTTTCACTCTCTTCAGCCCAAAAAGGTAAAACACCTCATCCCTTTCTCAGCAGGATTGCCTAAATCTCAAGAGAACAGCAAGAGTATCAGGGTGATATTTGTGTTAGTCACGAGAGACGGTGCTGCTCCACTTTTCCATCAGAATTGAACCATGCTTGAAGTGAAACATCTAGTCCCAAATTGTCATTTCCCCAAAGGCCACAGTGCATGTGTGGAATTAACTATATAATTAGATTATCCACCATCATGGCCCTGGCAGGATGAAATATTTTGAGCATAAGTAGAACAGCTGTATTACGAGTTAGGAGTAAGGTAACATTTTACAGACTTTTACGCTACAACAAAGAAAGATAAGTGTGACATGAAATAAAAGTCTTTTATCTGCGTATGTCTTTCAAAACTCAGTCTACACAGACTCAAAGCATCTGTTAATCAGATTATGGGCCATATCCTGCTCCTAAAACAGTTAATAGCAAAACTGTCATTGATTTCCTTGGGACAGAAACATGCCCTAAAGGAACACTCTATTTCTTCATAGACATGTTTGTTGGAGAAACTTTTGTACTATACACAAAGGCAAAGCAACTTCCTGGAAACTGAAACTCTTACCTGCACTCCTAACAACTCAGACTGTCTTAGGAACTGAAAAATCCCATCCAGCATTAGGAATACATTTTCAAAAATGTTTCTGTCATGTTTCTCATGCTGCTTCTATGCCACCCATGTACAAGAGGGAGCTGATTTTTAATTCATGGGACTCATACTTTTTGTGGATCTTTTTTTTTCCCCCTCAGAACTTCTCTTTCCCACCCTCTTGTATTAATTGCTGGTCCTGAGCCCTTGGTAAGACATCTGTGTGCTGGCAGGTGAAACATTTGTACCAGTGGTGGGCACTGGGGATTCCTGTCCACATCAGACCACAGGATCACAGCCAATATTCAGGTTGTTATATGATTCTGACAATGTTACATGCTCTTTACTGCTTTTGTTCCCACAACTTTTTCTTCAAGGTCATTAATTATTTTAGCACTTCTGGCTTAGTTCTATTTACACATCCTTGTACTGTATTCAAATTTTGCCCTTTCTTATACAACAATCAAACAGAGGCAATTGATGCTTATATGTAAGTTATGTAGCTTAAGTTACTTGTAGGGTTTTCATCAGTAACAGTACTATAACCTTCATCACCTTAGCTAAAAAGAAAACCCTCAACGTAGATATTTGGATATTTCCTTGTAGAATGCATGATTTTGGTCTCCTCTATTACTTAATGTGGCTACTAAACCATTGGAAAAGGGGAATGATTGATTTGCATTTTAGTCCCCAGAACCCGACAACTGGATGCTTTTGAGACACCTCACTCTGGACACTGAAAATCAGGAGTGGTGTTGGAAAATCTTGGTCACAGTGACTTGCACGTAAGGATGCAATGGTAGAAAGAGTGCTTTGCCATTTTGGAATATACATCACCCTCCAGCCTAAGCAAAATGCAGCTTTGTTAGCTGTTGCAACACTGCCCGTTCTCCTCCCCACCATGACACAGAGGGACACTTCTCCATTCTGCTTGCACTACGATCTTTGCTGTTACACTTTGGGCTGCCTGAAAAATATGTCAGTAGTTAATTTTAAATCTATTAATTCCCACAACTCGACAGTGGCAAACAAGTTTTCAAGGGCTTCCTGAGTACAAAATCTGGTCCGAAATCTCTAGCTATATAATTTCATCAGCAGGAAGTACCTTTTGCAGACCTCACTGCTAGTCAGATAGAAACCACAGATTCTGCTTCTGTTGATAAATCCCCTACATTAAAGACTTCAACCTTCAACAGTTTTCAATTCCAAGCAAAAACCCTGACAATTTTATTTCCCGTGTGCTTCTCATTTTCCAAGAGAAATGCAGTGTCCTCTCCCACTGCATATCAGTTTAAACTCAGCCTACATCAGCAGCAAATCTTTCAGAAGCTCATTTTCCAGAAAGCTTGTTGCCTTACATTTGCCATAAACAACTTCTTTCCCTGCATCTGTCCTGAAACTGCATGCACAGTTAGTCCTCTACAGTGTTAATTCACAATCACAGAAACTTTAAACAAATTGCCTTCAGGCTGCTGTTTCCACACCAGCAGCCTCTTTCTATTTCCACTTGTATTAGAGAGTCTCTGTTTTAACATAAATGGGAACCAGGACAGGATCTATTGAAATTGAACTAATATCTGTTACTGTCTCATACAGATCCCAGCTTTACTTCTATTCATTATATTTACATAATGCCTGTATTCCCTAATACTTAAATATCTGAGGACTTTTGGGGACTGCATTCAGCCACATGACTAACGTATGTCAGGTAAAAATTCTGTATGCCCTCTATGAAGTGCTGCTATAGAATGGGATGCAGTAAGCTCACAGAACTAGGGAGTTGCCTAAAAAAAAAACAGAATGAAAACCTGAATTTTTGCCTTGAATACTACAATTTCTCAACCTGAAGATGATTGACTGAGTACTGTAAGATGTCTCCATCCAGTCAGGAACCCAAATCAGCCCTTACTTGACAAAGGAGGTAGAGCATTCCCACTGGTGATGTAGTGGGAGATGAATAAGGGCAAATATGGTTTACCTAGGATTTAGGCAATCTAGAGTTTATTAACTTCTCACTGCCTGGCCTACAATCCCAGTTGGATTAGTATATTTCTTTTCATTAATTAAGCAGACAACTCTACCTTCACTATAGTGCAGTGGTTAGACCACTCCTGAAGGACACAGTAAATGTGTGTTAAATTCTTGCTGAAGCACAATCGAAGCTTCCATTTCCATGATTAACCTTTATCTCTACAGAGTTTGAGGACCTCTATACTCCTTACATTAAGATGTCTGAAAAATTATTCACCATTCTCTTGGCAAAAAAAGCCTAAAAGAAAATATAATTATTAAGTGTTCATTTTGATTGGAAGAGTCCTACATGTCAGTCTCTGCATTGGAGACAGTTTTTTGCATATTGTCTAATGAGTGTTACATATTAAATGACCAGAAATCACCCTTGGAACATGCACTAGCTTCTAGGCTGCTTTCTGATCACAGGCAAGCTAAGTAATTATTAGGGTCTCAAAAATTACTGGGGTCTCAAATAATGTCCTTGTACTACTCAATGAGTCTTGTAGTTTTGTTTGTTTGTATGTTCGTTTGTTTTTCTGCAGGGACAGTTTCTAAAGAAGGGTATATCAGCATAAGCCACATCACTCAGACCATCATCAATTAGCTCATAAGTTTACAAATAGAGTCCTTTCTTAAATGACATGTATATGATTACACAGATGGGAACAACCAACCTTGTGTCCCATATCCTGGACAAGTAGTCTGACAAGAGTCTGGTCTGTTGTGGAGGACATGTGAGGGGTGTCCTTACTTTTTGGTTTTCAATATTGTTTCTTACTTTCCCTTCAAAGTATGTGAGTCAGGAGTCTTGAAAGCATGAGGGTATCTCTTCACAAACATAAACAAAAGGTCTGTGTCCCATCCCAGCAGTTATGGTCTGAAATATTCCACAGTCAGTGTCTCAATGCTTTTATATATACGTATCTTGCAAAACATTTTGAATAATGATTTGGCTTGTGGAAATGGTGTAAAACTGCCTTTTAAAAACACTAGCTGGCTTTTGAAGCCTAAAAGTTGTTCTTTCACAATGTTTTTTTTGATGCTTCATCTTATCTCCCATGGTGGCAAATTTGATCTGTTCTTCAATAGCTCATTTACTAGACTTAACAAAAGGAGTGGAATTTTTGTGTCTTTCCTGTGCATACTGAAAGTTTTAAATTCCTTGCATGAGTGTATCTACAAACAAGCAGAAACGTTTAAGGAGCAGACAAGAAAAGGTGATTTATTAGAGGGAGCAGGCTTATTTATTTATCTGTCTTTTTAATTTTTGATACACTTTAGGAAATCTACCCTGTTTAGAATACTTCTGTTGTTGGTCAAGCAAGACTTTTCTTGAGGGTGTTTTTGAGAGGCCATTGACTTTGCATGTTTCGAGTCACATTTTGGCAGTGGCACCTTGAGCTGGGCTGTGGGAAGGTCTAAAGGGGCTACATTGCCATCTGTAGGCATCGGACACCCCAAGGAAGGTGACTGACTTATTTTACCATGTAACTCACTGAGTAGAGAGGATGGTGATGTGGGTTTTCTTTTCATCTTTCTGCTATTTGCTTAGACCTACATGTTGTTTTCTTCCCCCCTCTTTCTCCAAATAAAGTGGTTAAGAACAGCCCCGGAAAGGAGGCAGGGACGTAATTTTTATGACTTTTGCGGTCAGTTGTGCACTTGCATTGAAAGGGAGTTGGCTGTGGAGCCGAGTCTTTTCGGGTGTTTCTGACATTTGAGTTGTGACACGAGTTGAGGTAGATGTGGATGTTAATGTCACTGTATCTGGTGACAATCTTGTTTTTGAGTGATTTTGTTGATAAGAGCTGGGTGCCTTTGAGTAACCTTGGAACAACCTTCAAGTTAGGTTCATGTAATACGATATGCTTGTAACCTCATCTAGGTGTTCCTGCTCCGGTGGGGGCATTGGACTAGATGATCTTTCAAGGTCCCTGACATTCTGTGATTCTGTGATTCTGTGATCTCTGATGCAGTTTTGTAAGAGAAATCCGGAATTGTGTGTTCCTAACAGTGAATTCACAAATACTGATTACAAGATGGGATTTGAACTGATTGGTCCCTAGTTTGTCTGGTTAGCAAATACAGTCCTAAAATTTGTTTTCTGGCCTGGTGCAGAAAAACACTAATATCAACAGAACCTGGAGTGATGTATTTGGCTTGAATGTTTTAATATCTTTCAGCCTATTTTAAGCTGTGTTGGTGAGTTTATATTTCATTATTTGCATTGCTGTAAAAGCAAAAAAAAAGTCCTCTTTTGGGGTCACAGACTTATTGCTCTATATAATCATGAGTGGGATTTATCTTCTCTCACTTCAGCTGTCTAAAGGTTAGGCATCTGAGCTCGTTCTTTAGTCTCTGAAGAGATGTACAGAGCTTCAGAAGGCAACTCATGCTGCATATTTTAGGATGAGGTAAATGGTCCTGCTGACATCCCACATATTTTCTTTATTTACGGTGGTGATGGACCAGGTGATTAATGTAAACTAAAATTCAAATAATCTACAGTGAGATGACTGTGGCTGAACTGCGGATCCTCTCAGTTCCCTTTGCAGTCCGTGGAGAGCACAACTATTTTAGGCATGACTCATCCCACCTATTTGAGACATCTATTTCAGAATAAGACATCTGAATGAGATTCAGTCATGAGGACTAGCTCAGGTGAAGGCACTGACTTTGAACTTCAATACTTACTCAGAGGAATCTTTTCCTAAATAACTGATTTTGTTTCTGATTGAAGATAGAAGAACTCGTCTTGATCTTCGATGTAGGTAAAAGCAAAGATCACAAAGACACAACTATCTTAGAACTAAGACAAGGTAATATCAACCCAAGTGAGGATTATCTGCCAGAACAACTTGAGCACATGCTGAAAAATGTATTTCATCCTTCTGGTAAATTGTTAAGGATTAGCTGGACTGCTACTTTTTTACCTTGTCAAATCCTCTCTAGGAAAAAAACTTGTGCATTTTTGCAAATAAATACTGAAGTAGCAACAAAATCATTGTCTTATTACTATACAAAAATGAATTTTATGGCAAGTATAGGTAATATATCACATATCATCAGCACCAGACTACCCTTTAATCATAAATCCAGATTCCTTCTAAACTACCCGTTAATACGAGGAAGATATTAATTCCTGGTGGTGTCTATGACAAGACACGGAGTTAATATCAGTGGTCAAATTTAAATATTCTAGTTTGTTTTAGTTGAAAAAGGTTAGTTTTATTTTTTTTTCTCATTTACCAATAAAAATCCCCATATTATCAAATTTATTCCATCTAGTGTTTGTGCTTTATTATTGATCTTTTTGTGATGTGAACAATTTTTAACTGTAAAAATAAAATTCCTCCAAGCTAATCTTTTCATATATGGAAAACACCAGACAAGCTCTTTCACTTCTCTCTGCTCAGGATATATCTGTTCCTAACTATACAAGATAGTCTTTGGCTCAAAAAATATTTCAAGAACCCAGGTAGACTTTTGTAGCACTGGACCCTTTTTCTGATGAAGGGATTGATTTTGTCAGTTTTAGGGGGCCACATCAGCCCCATAAATGGTACTGGAGTTTTGGAACAAATCCCACACTTTTCTCAAAGTACCTGAACATGCATTCACTTTTCTTTTTGTTTCCTGTAAGTCTGCTTACAGATGAGGCCTCTTTCCTCCCTTTTGAATGCAGGAATGAAAGGACTTCTCCCATATGCAAACAAACAGGAAAGCTTCCTTCGCAGTAATGTTTGTAAATATTACTGCTCCATTTACATCTATAGAGCCACATAGCCAAATCATCATAGTATCTTTTTAACCCTAATGTGATGACTAAACTAGGTTCGTATTTGATTTCCTGAGTAGTTGTAATTTATGTCCTTCACCTGAATCAACCATTTTGGTATTTCATTTCTGGTGTAGTTTGGGATATAAGGGGGGACATTATGGGGCGGGATCTGGAGCTTCATTTTGTTCTTGTTTATCTGTTTTAGAGAGGAAAGGTCGTCTGCTTGAAGCTGGGGTTTTTTGTTTGCTTTTTTAAATTCTTAGAAATTCTGTAATTTTTACTGTTTGCCTACACTCTCCTCAGACCTTTGAAGTAACCATCACACTTTAAATTTTTTAATAGAAAAGGGACTTGTTTTGCTTATGTACATGTACAACTAAGGAGACATAAACTTAAAAATACATACAGAAGCAAAAAGTGTAACTTTCCTTCCCACACTCTGATCCTTGGGCCTGGATCAGTAAACAGAAATTAAGGATTTAATCTCACAACAAGGAAATAATATATTTACAATGGCAAATTGAGGCTAGACCCTTTTCAGTCTTCTCTTATTTTCATATCTCTGAATTGTTTTTTCTCTAGACATATGTCCATTGGAATATTTTGGTAAAGCTTTACATTGGCAGAAATCCCCAGAATAATCTTTCAGTAGAAGAATTAGTCTCATTTTGCCCTCAAAAAGACAAGAGTGTTGCCACACTTCAGAATTTGAGATATTAAAGTATGGAGAAAACAACTGACTTATCAGATCACCTAACAGGTATTTTACAGACTTACAGAAGATTTTGGAAAAAACAGACTTTTATGTCAGATCTCTGGCCTGGGAGATATGAGATGATCTTTTGGGTTACTAGAGCTGTTAGTTAAATTGCATGGTTCTTCACATCAGTTTAAAATCTGTGGAACACAAAGCCCATATATAAAGCATGACCTCGGCTGAACTTTTAACCTAAAAATATGAAAAGGACACAACAAAGTAGAATCACATGTAAGAATTAATATCCAATGACACATGCAACATTATGGAATATCACTGTAGCTGTAACTGTGATATGAATGAGACAATGACATCTAACCAATAATACTGTTTGATTTGGGATGGGGGAACTGCACAGGGGAGCTGTGGCATCCTCACCACAGGAAATCCATGACTGTTAATGTTGGCAAATTTTTCAGAGTGGAGAGCATCCCAGAATGATTTAACTATAGTAAGAATTTACAAAGTAGGAAGTGAAGCCAATTGTCACTGACACAAACTTAGCTCTGTTGAATTCAATAGACATCTAACTAAAGTTTTCACCGCAGGAATGAAGTTCACTTCCAGGATGTCATGGAAAACATAGCCAGTAGGTGTTGGAGGAAAGAAATCAAATAAAGAATGTGAAAATGCATACAGACAAGCCAAATAGGAACATAAAAGGAGATCTGTAGGGAAGTGAGTACCCCATCTTTCTTTTAAACAATAAAGTAATTTCTCATACTCATAGCTGGAAAGAGGAGCTTTTAGAGTGCCAGTGATGCTCTAATTCCTTAAATGAGGAGGCAAAATAAAAAGGTACATAACATTTTTTATTTCTTATATTTTCATTATTTGCAAGGGGAGCAAAAAGGGGATTTATTCATGACTCTAATGTTTGGATTTGACAATCATGCTGCAGGGCTTGGGTACAGAATTTGCATTGCTGATTCCTGTTCCCATGGGAAAGCTGCTGAGTACTGAACTCATTTCAGAGGTCCTCATAGCTTTCAATAACTCATCCAGCCTGGCCAGAACCACCACTCAACATATATCTATATATATATGTTGGATTTTTATAAATCTTTCATAAGTTTATGTGTCCTTCAGGATCCTTGCCTCATATCATTTTTTGATATCTATTTTTAACTGGAAAATCTCAACACCTGGTATCACAGATCTGGCCAGAACACATGAAGTCTAAAGTCGTCTTTTTCTGCATCACTGGTTAGATATTAATCAAGAGAAAGGCACAGGAATCCTACAATACCAGATATGAAAGGCGAATTGCCTTCTTATTATGTTTCCTCCTGATTTCTAGCAGTTGATGTTGTCACTTTCTGAAGCACGAAGTTCCCTGATTCTCCGTATCCCAACTCTGGGTCATACAACACACCCTATCTCTTTATTATGGTGTCCTTTTGTATTTTTTTTTATTTAATTTATTGTTTTATTTTGACTTTATCCTTTCTATTTTCATTGAATGTCCCTTTTTTTGTTACACAAATAACTAGATTATCAGTTCTCTTCAGCTTGTAGTGTCTACTCCAAACCCCATTTAAGTCAATAGTTTCTTTCCTCTGACATCAATGAGTTCTGGATGAGGCCCAAAATTAACATGAGTTAGCTCAGTTGATAGGATGGGTATTAACTATACTGATTGCTACTAGAAACAAATTTGTGAGCCTCTCACTCTAGGAGCCAACCACAATAATTTTAATTATACAAAAGGAAGTATTTCTTGTGTAAAAACATTCCAACTACTTCCATTTCTTTTAAGCTACTTCAAAAGTGGGCAGAACTACAAAGTAGTATTGAAAACTCAGGATGGGGTGGAGGGGTATTTCCCTTCCTCTGAAATTCCTCCCCCATATATGCATACTGCTAAACCATCCCTAGCAGGGATTACTTTCATCTCCAACTCATGAAGAAACTTCTGAAGAGCTTTTTTGCTTTTGTCCTTGGAATACACCACGTTGTGCAAAATGGCATGTGAAACTCTTTCTTGAAGAAGGAGCTTGAACGGCTTGCGCCATGAGCTTTCCTTCTCTTTCCTTTGCTAGTATCAAAGTTCCTGATGTGTAGGATATAATATAGGATACCTTTGTCTCCATTCAGACATTTCAAAGTGAGCACCCTGCTGAAGATCATCAAGCTACTGAAGATGTACGCAAACCTGCTAAATTACATATCTTGCATATCAGGTGAGTAGGTATGGCAAATATATCCTTCATCTGTATGTAGCTATGCCAGTACTTTTTACTGAAAGTTTGTATCTTCTGGGAATCTGAACAGCTCGGTGTCAATAACCATACTGGTTTGATCTGAAGGACTGTATTTCAACACATAAGAGAAAAAAAGGGTGATAATTTTCTTCTATCAGCCAAACTGTAAGTCTTTCTGTCAGTACTAATAGCAGCCATGGTCCTGTGTTTGAAGAGAGGTTCAGGCTACTGAAATTGAATTTTGGTTATGACTGACATGCCCCCCAACAGATCATCCAGCATGTAATAGTGCGAATCTCTGCCTCGATTCTCTTTTTGCATGGTTGTGCTCCTGTTTTAGACTGTAGGGCAGGTTAGGGATTGTTTTGTCATTCACAAACTGCTTTTACTTATGATGGTGGGACGCTAGTCTCAGTTGGACCTCTGAAATTTTTTTCTTCCTCTTACATCTACCTGCCTTTGTTCATGTGTATGTGGTTGTATAGCATAAACAGTAATAATATTGTGGAGTATACTCCCATGATGTTTGTCTCGACATCTCTCAGCAGACTATCAAAAGTTTCTACTCCACGGAGTACAGAAAATGGGAATTAAATGGGAATCTACTCAGTCTCTGTGAAGGGAATCTTACTTTGTGCTCATGCGAACCCAAGACAGTGCTTTCGTCTTATGTTTCATCTAACTATTTCAAAGGATTTGACAGAATTTAAGCAAAGGAGCATTGCTGTGTCCTGGGAGACAAGCAAGTCTGGGGGTGGGGATTATTCCAGTATCTCCCCCTTAACATTCTACCACGGGACTGTCTCACCTCTCCTCACTGGCAGAAGGAACAACCCCTTTACAAGGTAAGCTCGGCACCTTCTCTACTGTTCTCCTTCACTTTTGAATGAAGCCCAAATCTGGAGGGAGCAAGAGAAGGGACAGAGGCAGCCATGCAATGTTAAAGGCAGCTGTAAGAGGTTAAAGTGTTAGTAGGAAGGCTAGAAGAAGGAGGTAAGAGCTTGAGATAAAATGGCTGCACCATGCAGCTGGTAAATCCTCCCTGTGTCTTTTCTCTTGTGAAACTAGAGGAGAGGCACCAAAACGGGCTTGTATGGAGGAAAGCTGCTATAAGTGAATGCAGAAATACCCTGCTATGGCTCTGGAGGTAGATATTTAACATACATAAGCACAGAAGAGCCCTGTGACTTCCTAAGTTAATTCAGGAAAGAGGAGAAAACAGAACCTCAGCGTCTTGACTCATACGATACTGCAAGATGTGGCTAGTCATCCTGAACCCTCTCCCCTGCCAAAGCAAACGGAATGCTTTGACCTCTTAAATATATTCTGCTATAAAGATAATATTTTCCACAGATAAGAGTGCCATATGCATTATATATGAAGCTAGAACAGTCAATAGTCTATTCATGCTTTCCTTCCTCTTCGCTATGTGAGACAACTCTAAGAAAACAGTCTTGATGTAAATGAAAATTAAAAGAGATATAAGGAGAAGAACCACGTAATACAAACACAGAGATACTGGTTCAAGGAAAGGTTTTACCCCCGAGAAGCAGCTGGTGCCTTACTTTCCATCAGAAAAACACTCCTACTTACAGGCTTTTCAGTTTTAGTCTTTGGGTTGTAATAAAGCTCCCTGCTGTTATCTTGTTTTGCCGAATACCTGTAATAAAAGGAAAGACCCACGCTGATGGGGATGGAATTAAAGTATGGACTGAGTGAGGATGTTTTGTATACGGAAAATAAATATATACATTCTCAGAGGGGAAATATAGATAAGGGAATATATATTTTATGGAGGCAGTGCAGGTGAGCTTAGCTAAACTCAGGAGGGGGACTTTGCTCTTTCCTGTCTCAAGCTCAGCACCTGCATACGGGATGCCAAGAGGAGGAGGATGCAGCCATAACTTTCTCTGGAAATTCACTTGGAGCCAGAATGACCACCTCTGCGAGCTCAAGGGAGATTTTATTTTCTGACCAGATGTTTCGGTATCAGACCCTCATACAAGCCTATGTATAAAAAGAATAGTAGCTGACCTAAGAATGACAAACTGTCAGCTCTGGTGAACTCTGGGGTCTATATTGCCCTCAGCACCCTTATTAACAGGGACTCCAGATAACAGAAATTCACTGAAATTTTAAATGATATAATGGCATTTTTAAGTGAAGTTCCCTGAAATACAATAGACAAATATTTTCTGTTAGGCATTAGGTTTTCTTCTCAAATTATCAAGACCTGATATACTTTCCAGTCAGGGAAGTAATTAGAATCCCTTTCTCTTAGATAGGGACTAAGAGTTGAAGATAAATAAAGTGGAATTTTGGAACCTAAATCCAAAATTGTGATTCCAGTAAATCCCACTTAGCAGACCTTCAACCATATGATGCGTAGGTCAGGACTGCAGTAGAATGTGCCACGTTTTCTTTGTGCCACATTTTCTTTGACACAGAGGCTAATGAACATAGCATGGCTCACACCTATGTTATATGAATATTACCCTCCAGAAATGGCTAAATACATCTACATTTCTTACTGGGACTCATCTCTGGCCTGTGTTAAATCCCAGACTGTGCCTGGTAATTTTGGGAAAAATGCTATCTGGACACAGACCTAAGCAGTGACCTTCTAACAATGTAGTTGTGTGCACTGCTTTCTTAATACAGGCTTATAAGTCTCAACGTATAACTAAGCTCAACTGAAATATAGGCTTGGGATTCAGTCTGGGATGGAGACATTTACGTTTAAGTGTTTTGATGAAGGTAACTGGATATTGAGGATGTAGATGACTGGATAGATGAATTGGTGAGCAATTTAATTAAACTAATCTTGATGTCTATTTTGGAGGGAAGTGACTACCTCTCCAGGCTCCCCTGACCACAATGGGGGCCTGATTCAGTTGCCTAGACAGAGGTGTCTAGTGCCATTTCGAGTTGCCTTGAGGCATCCCACCTCATCTTTAGATGTGACTATAGTAAGGCTATTTCCTTTCGTATTCTTCTCACATCTGCCATGTCAGTACTATGAAGAGTAAGCCATACACAGCAGGATATAAGGTGTACTCAGGACCCTCAGTTTATGTCTCTGTACTCTAAGGCTTCTTAGATGCAGTAAACATCAATGTGAGAGCAGCTGAGAGCAGCTATGTATCTCTTGACTGTAATGACAGCCTGGATTTCCCATACACTTGTAGACATTTCATAGAAACTTAGCTGTATACGTCTCACGCTTGAACTGAAACCCACCCTACAGACTGCTGTTCCTTGAAAGCCCCCATCCTGAGTTTCCAGATCATGCATAACAAGCTGGTTTCATCTTAAACACAGGGGCATCTACTTATTGTTCATGATGGCAGGAATACTGTAACTTGGTAGAGTTAGTGTCATTCATGGTTTGGAAGATCCTCTTTCGGTCGCCATCCATTCTTGGGAATGTCCTGTCCTATTTCCATTGACTCTGTGGCCCCCTCCCACCTAAAAGGGGAAGCAGTGAGTCTGTTGTGCAGGCTACACACTCCTGGGTGAGGAGGAGCGCGGTATTCACACATTCTTGCGAAGATCTTCCAATCAAGGGGTGGAAAAAACAAAACAAAACAAACAAAAAACACCAAGAACCATTGCATCAGGACAATATACCTATTAGTTAGACACAGATCTGTAAAAATGCCCTTCCCTGCAGCCTGAAGTCAGTCTGCACATTTGCCCTGGCTTGCACTGTGTGTGGCATGGTGGCAACAAGGAGAAGCTAAGGAGCAGAGAGGCCGTGGAGATGTAAAATGTAGGGAGACAGCTCTGGGGTGGCTTGATTTGCTGTCTGCACATTTTGTGTACTGTGGAATCCTGCCCTTAAAATGTCACTGGAGCGAGGACACTTTGTGGCATCCTCACTCAGGCTCTGATGGGACACTTATGAAACTGGAAGGAACAAGGCGGGGTTCAGCAAATCCTTGTTGCTTTTAAGTTTTAACTCAGTGACCATTTGGATAAAATATTCCCATTTCATGAATGTTTTGGCAATACTAGCTTTTAATGTGTGCCAGTCCCTTCTTCTGCAGAGCTGCTTCCCTGCTGCACTCCAGCATCTGCTTACAGCCTGAGTTCAAGTCTATATCTGAGTTTCTCAGGTCAGGAGGCAAACAGAAATGGTAGCAATGGTAAAGAGTTTAATACCTTAGCTGCTTCTGGCTCAGAGGAAGCAAGGAGCCAGCAACTACAGTAAAGAAAATGAAAATTGGGTCAATCTGATAGTTTCTCCCTTCCCACTGGGAGCTGCAGTGCTGCACTGCCAATAACAGGTACTATTTGGTGAGGCTACAAACAGCAGGGCATCCTCCAGAGATCGAAAATACACTGCATCACCAGCATGACCCAGGGTTGTCCAGAGAAAAGTAAGATATTCTCTGCTAGTTGATGTTAGTTTCAGTGTAACCAGTGAAATAACAGGATTTGCATGGAATTTCCAGAATGCATTTGCACGTTTTGTAGTAAAACAGGAGTTATTTGACATGGGTGGTGGAGTTTTAAAGTTCGTGCGTAGGAAGAACCAATTTCTGCTGTTTATCTATAATGCCTAGCACGGGATTTCAGTGAAGGAATTTCCTAGGCTCTATCTGTTAAAGGGTTTTGGAAAACATGTCTTGACATTAACTCTGACATTGCTGCTTCCTGTTGGGTTCTTCTGTTGTTTGGGACATGTTCTGTCACAGTATTGAATTCCTTTGCTATACAAGTACATAAATTAATATTTATACTCAGAGGTGATGGAAAAAAATAATGGGAGGCATGTTTTCTTCTTTAGTTTTCATTTTTGTTTGTATATGTGTGTAGAAAGTGAGTAAAAGGGTTCGATTCAGAATTGCACATGTCTCAGGGACTGAAAATTTTATTTAAAACCCAAAATTTAAATTATCCTTTTTTTTTTTTTTTTTTTTTGAGGGGGCAGAAGTTATAGAAATGATACAAAAAATCTTTATTTGAAACATTTCAGTCCAGTTCACATGTGGTTGCGTAGTGACTGTCTCTTCTTTCATTGCTAGTACAGTGGCTGCAGTAACACCGGTCAATGGGAAAACATGCTATGAGTTTTGGTATCAGGGACAAGTAAGAGCATTGCTAGGAAAGACAACCTCAAAACAATTCTACCCCATACTTCACATAACGGATTTTTCCCACCTCCCTTTCCTCTTCAAACATATACCATATATTCATCCTTAGTGCAAGTAATAGCAAGGTTCCGCAGTCTGCCCTGAAGGTCAACAGACCTGGGCTAGCTCAGGGAAAGAGATCAGACAACATTAAAAGCAAAAAAAGTTGGCTTTACTTGTAACAATGTTTTACTACTTAATAAACATAGCCCTGATCTTGCAGAGAGACCCTTGCAGGCAGATTGCAGAATTCAAGGCCTAAATTAATATTTCAAATGAGCCAGACACTTTCATTTCAATCACAACCTCATTTTAATGAACTTATTTTGCCATGAATAAACAATTCCTGAGTAGTACTGTAACTTTCCACCCTCCACACACACTTCAAAACTGTCAAGGTATACAGGGAAAATATTCATTAGAGATTTCAGGAAGTTACCATATAGCTTTTACACTATGGCCTTATTCCAATTTCTTCCCTCTCTTTACTTTGGTGTTTGAAAATTTTAAATCCCAGTGACAGTCAATTCCAGGTGTTCATTTCTGATGGGAGTGACAGCTTTGAACTCTGTGGAAGAAACCAAACCAGACAGGGAAAGATGAAAAGAAAAAAAAAGTAAGAAAAAAAAAGGCAAAGAGAGAAAGAAAACCTTTTGCTTAGATTAGGTCAGAAACCTCTTGGCAGTGTCCACATTCTTCTCCTGCACCTTGGCTTCTTGCTTCACGTCTAAAAGGGAACAGAAAGAGGAGATAATCAACCAGCCCTGGTGCACTTCCACAATTTCTGTATAAAATTTCACTTAATGCAATTGTGGCGCCAGGGCTGGGTGTATGATGGTACCATTCAGAATATGTTTATATAACATGACTGCATGCCACTGCGATCCTTTAAATTCTTTTCTAAGAGCTTTACTCACTCCAGGTTCACTCATCCAAAACCCTTTATAATCTCAAATATCTCTGTTACTTTCTCTTTTGAGCAGAAGGGCAGGAGACAGGGGGGAAGGGAAAAAGAAAGAAGAGGGGAAATATGTAACTGATGTGGACACTGGGAAGAGTTTCCTCTTTGGCCCCATTGCTGGGGCATAAAGAACTTTTCTGTTTTAATGTAAATTTGGTATGATACAACTGCCTTTACTGTGCCCCTAAAATAATATAAAGAGAGGATTTGAGCTGCCCTGAGAAAGCCTTGGAAGCAGTTGCTGTGTTTGTATCAGTCATGGTAGGTGCGATATACGTGCAAATGCACAGATGTGCCCACGCTCCATAGGGTTTGGGACCTTTCCGTACAAGTGTGCAGCAGCAAAGGGGGATGCAGGGAGCATAATGGGGTGATGGCTTTTCATTGCTTCATGCAGCCTGTTCCAAGTGGTACCTGCTCATCTCTTTCCATGCCCTGTCATTGCATCTCCTCCAGCCTCTCCTTGTTCCTCCTGCAGCCATCCAAGCGCACCTTTGTGCCTGTGTCTGTGCTTGGGGGAAACACCCTGGAATCACATTGTCATATGTTTTTCTTTCAAACATGTCCTGGTAATGTCATTTTTCATGATGTGATGAGAATAAAAACACCCTTCAGGGAGTTGGTCTGCTGTATTCCCTGAGTGTCAGATGGAGGGACATGACAGCGTTGCTTCTTTATTTTCCCTTTCTTTCTCCAGTCTGACTCTGTTCTTTGTCCATTTGGCATCTACAATGCAGTTATCAGAGATATCAGAGGGGCTATAATGGTGTATTATGTCTTGGACAGTAAATAAAGACATGTCAAGTAGACTCTGCTTAGGGAAACAGTTCCTTATAAAGTAATTTTTTTAATGTGCATGCTCTTCAAAGCCTATTAATAGGATGCTTAAAAACATATTCCAGCTTTTGACTCAGCTTGCATAATTTCTTCACAGTTTGCTCTAAAACAATATTATTGCCAGACACGAAAATAAGCATGCCTGTTTCCAGCAAGAACAATGACAGTCTTTCATTTGGATGGTACATTGCTCAGTCATTTTAACCTAGGCTTGGGGATTAAGGCTTCCAGTTTCTCATCATATGTCAAAAAGTACATTAGGTAGGTGAAAGATATTACACTGTGGGCTATGTTACTTATTTGTATAAACAGTTCTTATAGCAACAGCAGTGTTATATAAATAGGAGTTTTGTAGGGTATGTTGCTGTTGTACATTATCCAAAAATTCATTTTTGAATGAGAAAATATTTCCAACAGGCAGGTAGGAATGTGCTATTGTGTAATCAAGACAAAGAAAAATAGTAAACTCCACCAGGATGTAAAGTATTGTTCTTTTAGAGCAGTACTGGTCATTTCCATGGAGTAACTGGTTAAGGGAAAAGGCGGGGAGACCAACCTAGTTACCCATTTGCAAGGCACTCCCTGTGTTAATTCAGCCTGTTGGGACTCAGTTTACTCACCAAAACAGTCTGATGTCACTTGAGGACTGCAAAATACAAGTGTCAAGAGCATGAAAGTTGCTTTGCCAAAGAGAACAGGAGGGAGAGTGAGTGCTGTTTATTGTGGGGCCAAGATTTTATCCCCTGGTATGACCCATGTGGCTGTGCTTGTGAGCACACACAGCTTTTCACAGCCAGATCCCACCAATATTTTGAGGGCAAACAGCTGCAGAGGCTACATGCATCAGGAAGGCATCGACATTTGAAGATCATTTCTCTTTTTCTGTTAGCAGGCAAAAAGCTCCAGGCACTAACGTTTGCTCAGTCTATCCTAAGGGAGATATTAACTGTGTCATGGTACCTTTCCCTGCTCTTCTCCCAGCTCTGCAGTCACAGGGCACCATGTGCTGGTCCAGCACACACTTCACCTTGGCTTGATGTTTTGTGTGAAATTACAGCACAATAGCTCTTTTCTTTCTGCTGGTCTGGTAGACACTTATTTCACACCGAGGCATGGATGCCTCCCACAGAGGTAACACGCAGGGCTATTTCCGTATAGGAGGACATCTGCTATCCACTGCCCATAGAAAATGTAGCATACTCAGCCCTCTTCAGATCTGCAATATGGCATGGAGCTAAATAACTACTGTTGGATATTACAGGACACTTCTGGATTTGTGTTTGCCTCTGGTGTTGAAGAGTACTTTGTGAAGAAAATAAAACTTGTACTCAGAGAGAATAAATTTCTATATGTTTTCAACTCATAATTTGATTTTTTTTTTCCCCTCAAACTGTTAATATGTACCTTGAAAAGAAAAAAAATGTCCCTTGCTCTTCTAGTATTAACATGACTTTTTTATTTTAAATTTTCACTAATAAAAATTTAGAAAAAATATCAAAAAATATGGACAAATTTTATTTTATAAGCATTAAATTAACTATAGTGTATTTGTTGGATATTTGTTGTTTGTTTTGCTTGCTATTTTTTACTGAAGCAGGTTTTCTGGAGTCTCAAACCCCATTGTGGGACATGGACCCATCATTTACACAACTCGATTTACCATAAGTTATGGCATATTGGAATTGACTGGGAAACCTCCTTTGAATATCTGATTATCTGGATGTGCTGTGAACACACTGAAAATAACACAAACTTTAAATGCATGCCTTAATTCTTATCATAGTAGTGCAGGAAAAGAAAATTTATTTCCATGCTGTTTTCTTCATGGGCTTTTTACTAGCAAGTAAACACATCCAGTGATCATTTTGCGGATGTGTGTGTTTTAATAGGCATTTTAATAAAGTAATGTAGAATATGTTTACTGCCATTCATTAAGAGTTTGATATCAAAATGTCTTACAACCTGCTTAAATTCATAATAACTGCATACTTGTGAATATTTTAGCTTTGCCTACAACCACCTTGGAGGTTTATCACATTATGCATAGAAAAATATTGTGGGAAAGCACAATAAATATAATCTCAGCAGCTATTCCCTTCAAAGACTTTCAGTTTTATGCATCTTGAATTCTAAATAGGTTTATTGCCAATTATACATGATGATGAAGCGGTAACATGGAGTATATGCCATATTTAAGAGACTCACACCAGCAGATGCTCTTGTAAATATATTTTGCTTCAAACCAAGAAATCAGTATTGTGAAATCCCCCCAAAAGCTTACCGCTTCACTTTCTCAACTCAAAACTTGTAAGCATTCTTACTCTTTGATGGATGGCTTCTTATAAACTCTGGCCAAAAGCAACTGCAACACAAAGATGCTTGTTTATGCCCAGTTTTTCCGTATTGCAGTAGCACTGAAGGTGTGTATGAAGCTTAGGACCTGCTGTGATAACATCCTGTATCCAAACAAAATTTGCAGTCTTAGAAATCACAGGCAATAGGGCTGGAGGGGATGTTGGGAGGGTCACCCAGTGTAACCCATCCTTGTCTTACTGACAAGTGCATGAGGGAACAAATTACCTTTTTCAACTACCCGTTTTTTTCGTTTTACATAACAAAAGACTGATAACCTGCTTCTTCTCTTCTCAACCTTAAGTAAGCTTTATTTTTGCTATCTTTTCTCCAGCAGTATGCCATTTTTGTTGTTGTTCCTCTGGATGCCTGTCTGTCTCACCTCTTTTTTAAAACGTTTTTGCTAATAGCGAACACTGAATTTCAAATGAAGCCAAGCAGAACCAAAGGACTGTTTCGCAGGTTTTATTTCAGTATACAGTGGAAGAAATAGAGACAGAAACAGAAGGAAATATTTTATAATTAAATTTGCACATTTAGAAGGGAGAAAAAAAAGTAAGGTCTTGGTCCTACAGATGTAGATACCCTCAATTAAGTTCACTAACTGAGATGACCTACAGGATCTTTTGTTTGGCTAGCTCCAGGCATGCACCTAAGTGTTGCTGCAGGGTTGAAAAGCAGAAGACTTCCCCAAGCTCACACCAAAGCAAAGCTGTGCCTTAACCACAAAACCACAGTGTTGTTGTTGTTGTTTGTTTTCTTTTTTTTTGGTTTTGTTTTTGTTCTGTGAAAGAAAAGGTTTCAGACCTTTCAGAAACAGAAAATAATACCCACCTGTCAGTTACAGAAAGTTCAGGTCGTTCTGTCATAGTGTTTTCATGGGCTTGGTTTCACTGTTGTTCTCAAAGCTGGCAAAACAGAAACCAACTCCCCAAGGCCTGAGATAATTTCAGTTGTGTTATTCCATTAATGTTTGTTTCCCTTTGTGACTTGGCCCATGGATCAACACATCCAGATGTACAAACACTCCAAAGGATTAAATGATTTTGCAGATATTGGCTATTGGTGAAATTTTTACCTGACTCCTCAGTACCTGTGGTTGAGCAGCCAAGTCACATAGTGCAAGCCCTACACTGCTGCTTGAGTCTCTTAATTAATTTCCCTTAAACAAACCTCCCTTCCTTTCACAAGACTTCAAAAACGTAGTCTAAACCTGTGAGAGCACATGGCTTTCTGTGCCACCAAGTGAATCTTAAAAAAAAAAAAAAGATTCTGAAAAACAGACGTGACCCTACCTAAACATGTTTTACCAAGTATAGAAAGGAATGAGACAAAATGTGCCAGAATCCAGAGTAATGGCTATGCCTTGTTCACGTTTTAAATGTGAGCAGAATCTTATACAGAAATTTCAGCCCAAAGGTATGATTTTTTATTCACTTGTTATTCAACTCTTTTGCCCCTTCATTGCACTCTATGAACTTTATTTAACAGGTTCTATCTCTATTTGTGTGTATAAGCACATCTAATGTTAATATTCTTAGCATCAAATAAACAATAATGAAAATTCATTGCATATCTGAGAATGTGTTTCCCATTCAGGAAAATACATGGAAATGCCTTTAAGCCTATCCATATTAAGGACAGCATGTAAGCAAATAACTTTAATCTTGTACTAAGTATATGCTTAAATAAATGAAGATGCCTTTTCAGCCTATATTTTTCATGTTGCTTATAAGCGCATCAGAACTTCTCTAAGCTTCACTTATTGGCATAGGAAGGATCTTATTGTTACAAGCCCGAAGTAGGAGGTCTAATAAAATTTCCTAATCTGACGAACCACATAAAAAGAACCAGAACAAATATAGTTTTATATCTCTACTGGGGGAAACAGATGATGTGCTTGAAGTTTTCTCTCCTATCTTTTATTAGGCTGTAACTTATACAAATTATATGAAGCACTGCAATAAAATGAAGCTGGATTTATTTGTAAGCACAGATCTTCTTAAAAAGATGTAATTTTAAAAATCCTGTAGGAAATATAAGCTGTACATAAAATTACACTAGATTTAGAAGAAAAGCAAATAAAATACAGACGATATTATGTTTTAAAATGTATTTATCATGTGTTCTCATTTTCCTTTCTGAAAGCACACTGTTTCAGGTATTTCAATAAAAATAACATATTGTGTACAGTCTAAAAACAACAAACTTCATAACTGGAACCACTATCTGAATATCCTCATAATAAGGCAATATAAGATAAAGCAGTATGCAGAAGAATGAAAAATTCTAAATGAGAAGAAGAAGAAAATTTTGGAAACAATCCAAGCTTTATGTTTCAGGCATCAGACATTCTCTCACCGATGAATAGGGAGGAGGAAGTTTACCTAACGATAATCATGCTGCTCTGATTCATCTGGCTAAAGCTTAGATGTCTAGGTATCTAAAAATTAGATGTCTAGTCACGGCTAATTATCTATGTTCCTTCTGTAGTCAATCAAGAGAGATAGGCACCTCTGGAAGGTGATTCAGTCTACCTGTCTCAGGACATTTATCTTGGAGATGTAACAAGTCTCTCTCTCTCAGTGCCTATTTCTGTCTGTTCATTATGGAGGGAGCCTACGTGGTTAGCTTAGATTAGATACCTGACTTGTAGATAACTAAATTTAGATGAGATGACTCTCTCCTGAAGTAATTACTCTTATTGTTGATACCAGGGATAATTTCCATTGATATCAGGAGGTGATGTTTATTTGTACACCTTGTGGGATTTAACCAACCAAGTTTCCAGATGGTAATTATGCTTTCCAGAAACAGAAATTCATGCCTCAATTTATACTTGCCCAGGTCATCTCTTCCAGTGGCTGCAAATACTGAAGTAGTCTGTGCCTCCCATTTCAACCTATTGTATGCCAGTGAAATGAGCAACTCAACAATCCATCCTGGAAATAGACGCATTTCAATGAGGAGGGAAACGACTGATTTATACATCTGAAAAAACAGCAGCACTTAATTTCAGCCTGTTGTTCAAGATGGAGATAATACTCTTCTGGACTGTTACAAAATCCAACTTTTTGTTAAACTTCTCAGTAGCCTCAGAAAACACAACAGTCCTCAAAAGTGCAACACAGACCTGGGTTCAGTTATGCAGATGAATTGCTCCCTGGGCTTCTTCTCCTGTGTTGTATACTGTATGGTAGAAGAAGAGGAGGCCACACTAAGAGAAGGACCCTCTTCACCTGCCAAGTTCTTTAAAAGAGAAGATCCTATGTTCTGAAGCACTACCAACAATCCCTACAATGCACTCCAAGGCACCCAACCTACACCCTCAGTGTCATGACAGTAAAAAAAAAACAAAACCCTCTTGGGAAAATAATGAATCAAAAAAAGAAAAGCAACTGTGACACAATTTTCTCATTATTTCAGGCATTATGAATTTTAAAAAAGTGCTGATAGATGTAGAGGTACAACAGGAGGCAGGAGACATGGGCTGAATGCTAACACAAATGTAGCCAGTCCAATGTAGAGACAACTAATTCTGACCACAGTAGATATAAACCAAGCAACAAAGTATGGCCAGAAATAATTGATTTTAGGAAAATAAACAGAGTTTTTGATACTAGTCTTTCTTTTAGTCATTAAAGCCCATAAGGAATTCAACAGAATTTGCTCTTTTCACTCAACAGAACAACACAGCAAAACTGGAACTAGATTTGGGACACGATTGGTTAACACATGTCACAACTCAAAATGTGAAGAAAAAAGGTTCAAAGATTTTAATATCCTCTATGACATTTAGGAAAAAAAACAAAAAAAAATCTGGGTTGGTTAAGGAGCTCATTTGGCCTCCCAAGGGCTCAATAATTAGTGTCTTTAGCTGCCAGGTGAATGGCAAGTCAAGAGTAGGGCAAATATTGAAGAAATTTCTAAACTCATTTCTGGTCTCCATAGTCCAGAGCCTAACTCGTGGTGTCAAGGAGGCATCTCTGTTCAAAATGGTGATTTAAACTTGAGTTGTGTCCTAAGGATGAACATCTCATAGCCCATCCAATACTGACTGGTATTGTCTATGGATGTAAGTCAAATTTTGAAGAAAGAGGTGATGAAACTAACTTATGACAAATGGAAGAAATATATCCCTTGTCTTTCTGACGTACAAACCCTTTGACTGGATGAAGCTCTATTGTGCCCCTGAGTTTGTTTGTTTTTTTGTTTGTTTTCCCCAGCCATACTGGTTAGTCTAACAAAAGCTGAATCTTCCCTCTGCGGAGCTTATATTTCTGTATAAAACTGCAGACATGCTAGAGGGGTCTGTCTGAAAACATTTTGCTTTAGCAGTGGCTTATAAGAAGGTGGGCATACTGGCATAGACTGGGAATCTTCCTTTAAATATCTGATTATCTGGATGTGCTGTTACCAACTGAAAATAATATGAAATTTAAATACGTGCTTTAATTCCTACCATAGTAGTGCAGGAAATGTCCACTTCTTCCTAAGTAATGTTTGGGCATTGATTCTGTAATAGATATGACTTTGGTTTCTGCAGAATTACAAAGAACTGAGTAAATCATGGATGCCTACTCTTGGACATGATTCCTAAAGAGCATAGTTAAATATTCTGTTGAAGAGAGTTTGGGTGTGTGAGCAAATGTCTTTCATTCATAAGGAGATTAAGTTATACAAAGTTAAACAACCTGTTATTGTAAATTCTTTGGGGCAGGGATCATTTTTCTGCTTCAAGTTTAATGGCCTAGAGCAATAAACTTGTGGCTCTTAGCAACTGCTGAAACAGAAAAGGTAAGTAAGGGTGTTTAGAGCTTGATCACAGGCCTTTGCTCTACTTGGTAATTCTTTATTTGGGTGACTTCCATGTACTTCGGTGTTACTGCAGGCCACATTGTCACCTAGGTACATATTGCAGAACTTGCCCAGAAAAAAAGAGTATCACTTCTCATTGCTTTCTGTGGACAAAAAGAAAAGAAAAAAAATCAACCTACAGGGCTATTATTCTGGCCTTTCTTTGATCACTGACTTCACTTAATTTAAAATTAAAGGAAGATCAGAAAGAATAAATGCATATTAAATTAATAGCACCTATTCAAAAGGCTTGCATATTGCAGATAACAGAGTAATGTTCACAGAAAAGATAGAGATACAGAATAGGATGGAATTTCCCCTACTTGTTATCGTTTTCAGATGTCCGTATTCATGCTCATTTAATCATTACCATAATCTGTATAGAAAAATGGCCATGACAATCTGTATCTCACTATACACACATGCACATGTATATTAGTTGGAAAGGAAACACAAGAGCTGGTTCTTTTCTCCCTTATCTAGGCATTATGTATACAGGATCGTTTGTCCAGGATGTGGATGACCCAAATGTCATTCTTTATGCATAGAGTCTTCAAACTTCCATCATCTTTTGTCCACAGCCATTGCCTAATCAACATCTAGCACATTATATCAGAACTAAAAAAAACAGGTTTTGTTTTGTTTTGTTTTGTTTTGTTTTGTTTTGTTTTTGTGGAAGCCAGAGTTGAGGGTTCATGCCATGGGCATCCTATAATTGCATATGTCTGTGGACACAGTCCAGGAAATAGTTTTGAGTTTTGGTCCCCACATCAGTCTTATTTATTTTTTACAAGTTAAGGGGTAAACTATGGGATGAACAAACCCTGGGATGTTAGAACCAGAATCCAGTTTCTCCTCTTTTTTTTTTTTTTTTTGAGTGTTGTAACTACTGGGTCCCAGAGTGTCCCTGAAGCCTTTTTTGTTAGGATCCTTGAATAGGCCAGTATAATGAGTACACAGCCAGGCTGATATAATTCTTATATTCTCTTCCCATGCATTGTTTTTATATGTGTTCTTCCTCTCCCAGGAAGCAAAGGCAAATGAAACAAGAAGAAAAACAGGTTCTACCTGTGTCTGCTTTATGGTACTATTCTTTATCGGACTTTTTACTTGTTTTGTGAAGAGACGTAACACCTTGGTCCCCTTGATAAATGTTCACCTCTCTTAGATCTCTTCAGTTTTCTCATCCATCTGGACATGAGCTCCAGTATCATCTTTCATAGTGAAGGATTAATCTTAGGTGACTGAGAAAAGTTATGGCGCTAAACACATCAGGGAAACAAACTTTTTATCTCGTAAGCATGAAGGTCCAGGAGATATCACACACTTAGTGGCTTCATAGCATCGCAGTCTCTTCTGTCGTGACCCTTCTTGCCCTGGACTGAGCCAGTGGGTGCTCACAGATGGGGCTGGTTCAGAACAGGCTGAGTCCCAGGACTGGAAAAAGCTATGGACATGATTGAAAACTGGTGGGGATGGGGGTGAACTTCATGTCAGCGTGCAATCTGGTGTGCTTGGGCATCCCTGTAGGTCAAATTCACACTTTGGATTCAAAGTGACTAGAGCTTCTTTGATATTCCTAGCTCAAAGGCATACATTGAAAAAACGACTTTCACCCCCTTGAAGTAATGATATTTTGAGGTGTCATGTTAGAGATAACAATGGACGCTTTGCTCTTGAAATAGATGAGACCAGGATCAGGCTCTTGTCGTTTTACCAGGAGAGATTTTGAAGGAGGGTGCTTCTCTAAGGTAGATGGATGTTCTGCATAGTTTCATGTTGTATAAGCCCCCTTGATTAAGCTCTTTTCATTTTCAAATTACTTAATTATCATTCCTCTTGCTTTCAAATCAAAATGTGCAACAGCTTATCTCATTCATATAAGAAGGTTAGTAAAGAAGGCGATATCACCAGGAAATTAAAAAATAAAATCATGATAATGCCAGTTGGCCACAAGAAGAGAATGAAAATTGACTCTTACTAATGTTATGTATTAATTACACTTACCCTTATTTAATGTCCCCATTATATTATACAGCACAGTGCTCAGTAACTCCAATGTAAATGATGGTCTTGTGCATGGTGTCAGTCAAAGGTACCCTTCTACACTCTACTGGCTTGAAGAAGGGAATTTCTTTTATACTTTTTTGTGATATTTCTGTTCCTTGAAAAGAGTTTATATTTTTAAAAAACATCAAAATTCATCTGTGGGACAGTTCGGGTCAAATTTTAGGCAGTTGTAATTTTTAGGTCAATCTAGAATAAACATACACCAGAGTGAGAAGCCAATAGGAAACTAAGGAGAGACTGATTAAAGTTTCACTGATTGGAAAAAAAATCTGGATTTTTCAGCAGTATATTGAGAAGTGAATTTGTTCCAAAGCCTGTTAGAAATTTCTCAGTAAATCTTGGGACACTATGAGATTTTTACACCAAGTTTTTTGAACACTTCTGAGTGTCTGGTAGAACAGGGTTATTTTTTTGAGAAGAGTATTTTTTTCAGAGAAAAAAGCAGTCAGTTGTACTGAAATGTTTAATGGTGCCACCTACAGTTTACCAAATTGTCCATTCAGTTTAAAAAAATGATATGTTGTACGTATTATAGCACTAAATTTCAATATTTTCTGTGGAAATGTTGTTTCCAGAGAGTAAATTTTTGTTTCTAGAAATTTTATGCATGTTTGTTAAAGATGACATAAGTAAGAAACCGTACCATGCTTGAAATAGGTGTAGAATGTATCGTATCAAAATGAATGGAAAGTGTGATGTTGTCTCTGATGATTTTTAAAAACATTTTTGTTTTTTATTTAAAGAAAATTAATTTTGTTTTCACACCCTCCCCACTTGAAAAAAAAGAAACCAAAACCAAAACCAAACCAAAACCAAGCCAACAAAAAAACCAAAAGACAAAAATCCCCACATATTTTATATTTTGCAAAAAAAAAATATTGTGAATGTACCCAAACTGACAAGAAGCTCTGCTTCAGTAAGATCTGTTCAACCTCATTCAGTTCAATAACTCAAGTAACTCTGCCACTTACTTGATAAATACTTTTAGATTTTCTTCTTGAGTGAAAATGCACTATAGAGTATAAGAAAAAATAAAATTGTTACATCATTGTCCAGGCTTGAATTTTTGCTGTAGAATGAGTTGTTAAAAAATTCAACAGTTAAGGGCTATAGACTCAATACAAATTTTCCTTGCAGTCAGTAAGATTGATTTTGGTTGCTAAGCTATTCAAATTTTAAAGACAGTTTTTAACTTCTTCCTACAGTCTCTAGGACTTTTCCCTAATTGCTTATTTCCACAAAGATGCAGTTTTTCCAGAGCAATTACGAGATTTGTGTTGAAAGTATGCTAGAGATCAGCATTTGGCCCATGAGTAGCATGATCATCACGTGTCAATGTTACTCTCCTAAGCATACTGCACTTTGTGTACATATTGAAAAGTTACAAGTTCAGTGCAAGTCTACATCCCGTTTGGGCTGGCCTTAAAAATCAATAGAGTTGGCAAAGATTCTCTGTCTGTGACCTCCTAATACTGTAATTACAAAGTCACAATGGGTGTAATTGCTCTATAAAACTTCCACATACCATGGAAGTACATAATCATTGAGAATAAGATTGACAAGGTATACTTTGTATGTTATGTATTTTCTTTTCTCCTAGGGACAGTAAGGCTCCATTTAGGGTGTGTTGTGGCAGGAAGACTTGGTATTTTCTTTTTTCCTTCCTGGAATGATGAAGTGCAAACAGTTTTCTCTTTCAGTCCTGGAGGTTACAGGTGTGCCACCATGTTATCCATATCACTCTGCAGCATTCTTCACAGCTATCATCATGCCTGTAAAATAAACTAGACTCTTGCTCATGCCTGAGTTTATACACTGTTAAAATTTTACTGTCACCTTCTGATTTATGAACTTGCTTTGCAAAGTTCTGAGCTTAGTGATGGGTGACACGTCTCTCTCTGAGTAGTTTCAGCTTTCTTCTCCCACACCAGGATAATATGATGTTGAGCATGTTATTTTGAGGATATCCTGGGCTCATATTTCCAAGGACTGGTAATTAGGGCAGAGCCACATCTATGAAGTTCAGTGAGCGATGAACCTCAAATGGCTCAGGGATGCAGGCTGATGCAAAACCTTCAGGTTTCAGGAATTTTTTTAAATATTCAAAGCTTCTGGTTATTCAAAGCCCATCTTGACGTCTTTTCAGAATCATCCTATTTAGGTCATAGGGTTGTTTTTTTTTTTTCTTTTTCAAATATCTTTCTGTTTCCAGCTGCAGGAAGAAAGGGCAGAGTTTTCAGCAAATTGTGAAAATGTAGAGGTTAGCTATGTAAAAACTGTTTTGGTCAGAGTTTCCTTCCTTCCTTACTTTATTATTTTCATGGGCAGATTTATTTCTTGTTAATGCTGAATCACAATGGGCTTCTCTTCAAATGCATAGGAGTTTTGTCAGAGACAAAATTTGGCTTAAAAAAGGATGTGTGGCAAATAGTCTGTAGCATATGTACAAAGTCTTGGGAGATGCTTCTATTGTTTTTTTTGACAGATCAGATCAGTCACTGTAAAAGCCAAATTTCTGATGACACACAGAAATCAGTCCTTCTGACTCAAGAATTCTTGAACTTCCTCATGATGTAGATAACGTCTTCATATGAGGTGAAATACTTTAAATGTCTAAAAGTTAGTCTGTGTACTGGTTTTAATCACATCAGGCCCTCACAGAGAGGTACACTCAGAGGGAAAATTACCTGGACCCCCTCAGATGGCTGTTTTTCGATGAACTGAATCACCCTCTGCATGTGCACCTCTCTCCCTCTTGATATTAAAGAGACCTCAAGGAGATTAGCTGAGACTTAGGTGCCGAACTTTTACATATCTGTCCAGAGTCACATTGTTCCCCCATAGTGAGAAGAGTTGCATTAGGGAAGAGTGATTTTATGTGTTTATATATTGTATTTGCTTATGATCTGGTCATGGGGAATGAGGAAAAAGGATTAGCTAATAACTGTGCTACCACTGACTGGAATACTAGAGCGATTCCTTTGTCTTTGAACTTTTCTGAGCAACTTCACACTAGAGATGTTTTGTTCACTTGTTACAAAGAGCATAGCATGAAATGTTGATGGCTCAGCCAGTATGGACCTGGTCATCTTCTGGGAAGAACAGTAGTAGCGTAGAAATTACTCTGATTTGCACAGGGTAATTGTGCTTCTAAAGTGAACCTGTCCCTGATTTGTAGCCAGGTAATTCTCGACTCTTGGCTGCAAAGATGGGTGCAAGAGCACATAGCAGGATCCTCCATTGGGAAGATCCCCCTTAGAAAGGACAATCCCCAAGTGCAGCATGATGGAAGTCCTTTTCTCCTGTATCAGAGGACCAGTGAACCACATGGCTGCTTAGAACGTGATCAGATGAGCTTGTAATGTGATGTGACGTGTCAGCTATCTATTTCTGTCTTGTAGCTTTACACACAGGTTCTTGCACAAGTGAGGAAGAAGAGAGGAAAAGGTTTCTTTAGGAGAAGGGGAGGCTAGATAAGACCATCTTCCACTGCCTAAAGAAGGACTGTGAAAAGATGAACTCAGACTCTTGCCAACTCTGTGCTAAACATGGACGAAAGCAATACTGGTGTTGCAAGAGGGGACATTTCAACATAGGGACTATGTTTACTATGGAAGCAGTTAAGCACCGGAACAGTTTGCTTGGGGACACTGTGAGACCTCCATTCTCATTAAAAAACATTAATGAGCAAAGCTCTGAGCAACCTGCTCTACCTTGAAAGCAGGAGATAGAACTGGAGATTGCTTGCAGCTTGATTGATGCTGAGAGTCCGTGATTTTAGGTTGAAAAGTGTGAAAGATATTACATTCTCCATGTAATACAACATCTAGTTTCTAGCACTCTAATTTGAGGAACAAAACCAGTGTCCAGTACTGCCAGCAACAGGAAGAAAGTAGTAAAGATCCAAGCAACAGATTCAAGTAGTAAAGAGGAGAAAAAGCTGCACAGTCACATCTGCATGTCTTACTGCAGGCTCAGTAGCCAGAGATACTGGCTGGTTTGTGAAGCTTGGTCTCTCCTAGATCCATATTTGAGTCAGCTCTGTAGAAAGATTTACAAATGTGACCTTTTAAGATTGATTTTGGAAGGATATGAGGTCTTTGTGAGCCTTTGATGTGCATCTGTGAGATGCCCACAGTAACCTGTGAACCCTTTGGAAAATTTCAGCTCTTTGGACAAATTTTGAAAAAGAGTTAAACTTCCAAAGGAAAATAATTCCTAGGCTTTTTTACCCCCCACCCCCTTCCCCTGAAGACAAATATCTGAATAGATCAAAAAAAAAAAAAAAAGCAGCACCCATTTCAGGAGTTCTGCAAATGAGAATCCACTTCTTATCTGTTTGTGTATCTATGTATCACATACTTGTATACTCCCTTTATTATGAATATGCTTAGGCACAGCACATAATCGGAATAGCAATTCATGCATTTCACCTGATTCCCTTCTCTGGTTTCATTCCACATTTAATGATTAAGATCTTAAATACATATATAGGAAAGCGTGAGTCAAGTTAAAAACATAGTTACAGAGAAGATAAAATGTGTTCTCTTTCTATCAAACACTTAAACCTTCTAGCTCTGGTGTAGATATTTTCATATGAATCAGTCAGTTTCAGCAAAGTGTTCCAGCTTGAGACTGGTAGATATTGCAGAGTGACTGTGTCAAAATTCTTTTTTTAATTTTTTTTTTTTTTGAGGAGACCCTGGTTGGTGGATGAAGGGATTGAGAGCAGCCCTGCCGAGAAGGACTTGGGGGTACTGGTGGATGAGAGATCGGACATGAGCCGGCAATGTGTGCTTGCAGCCCAGAAGTCAATGGTGTCCTGGGCTACATCACAAGGAGTGTGGCCAGTAGGTCAGAGAGGTGATTCTGCCCCTCTGCTCTGCTCTGGTGAGACCCCACCTGCAGTGCTGGTCCAGCTCTGGGGTCCTCAGCACAGGACACACTTGGACCTGTTGGAGAGGGGCCAGAGGAGCCACAGAAATGTTCTGAGGCTGGAACAGCTCTGCTGGGAGGACAGGCTGAGAGAGTTGGGGTGTTCAGCCTGAGGAAGAGAAGCTCTGGGGAGACCTTATTGTGGCCTTTCAGTGCTTAAAAGGGCCTGTAAGAAAGATGGCAACAGATTTTTTTAGCAGGGCATGTTATGACAGGACAAGGGGTGATGGTTTTAAACTAAAAGAGGGGAGATTCAGGCTGGACATGAGAAAGAAATTTTTTACAATGAGGGTGGTGAAACACCAGCCCAGATTGCTCAGAGAGGTGGTGGATGCCCCATCCCTGGAGACATCCCAGGCCAGGCTGGGTGGGGCTCTGAGCAACCTGAGCTGGTGAAGATGTCCCTGCTCATGGCAGGGACTGGACTATATGAGCTTTGAAGAACCTTTCCAACCCAAACTATTTTACGATTCTATGATCCTATGTTTCTATGATTCAGTTTTAACTCCTCTATGCTAACTGGTGTGAAAACATTAAAACCAAGAGTAATATTAATGTATATTTATAAAAACATTAATAGTACCATAACTTTAATAAAACAAGATGTGTGGTAAAGAAAGTGGAAATGTAACCAATCTTTCAATGCCCAGTGTTGATTACACAGAACTGTAGCCACACACTCAGAACTTAAACTCTACATCATCAAGATAATAATGCCTTTGAGGAGGAATTTAAGAATGAGATATAACCTGGATTCTGAAACAGAAAGATTGAAAATAACATGCAAGTGTTTCTTAGGACTAAGTGAGTTATGTTGGAATGACCTAAGATGAGATTCTGACCTCCAGAATTCCTCCAATGAGCCATGTGAGGGTGTGTGCAGAGATTTTACTTTTTAAAAGTGTGAGTAATTAATCATTTTTGCAGTTTAGTAGAGTCTCAGTCATTTGCACTTTAAAAATCTGTACTAAACACCATTGTGAAAAATATCCTGAAGTTTCAGGACAATTTGGGGAGGGCTCAGTAGACTTAATCACCACTGAAATTCCATAGACAACACCAGGCAAGAATTAAGATGAAGTGATGATAACAGTCTTTGTGGGTGTTAATGTCTTCAGGTAAGATCCTCACCCTGTCCTGGCCTCTTATTACCTTTTTGACTCATTTATACCATTAAGTTAAAAACTCCATCTACAGCTATGTAGATGGAGCTGAGGAGAATGGGGTATAAGTCAAGATTTCCTCCATATGAGCATGGTGGAAAGCAAATGTGATATCTAAAAAGTGTGTTTTTGCAAGAAGATGTATGGCTGATGGGATGGAAAGGAACAAGTAAGTAGCAAGGGAAATTCAAAGTTTCAGTAGGAGCCACCTGAAGAGCTCTGCAACTGCATGAGTCCAGTTTCACCAGGGAGAGGAGAGGAGAGGAGAGGAGAGGAGAGGAGAGGAGAGGAGAGGAGAGGAGAGGAGAGGAGAGGAGAGGAGAGGAGAGGAGAGGAGAGGAGAGGAGAGGAGAGGAGAGGAGAGGAGAAATGGAGAGGGAGGGTGGGAATTCTCCTTAACCTTAGCGGAGTAACACATTCCCCATGTTTTTGCTGGCATTCAGCCCTCAGTGACTTTCCTGTCTGTTGTCTGAGTCACAGTTCAGTCTCTGCCCGGAACAACTGCAGCCAGTTCTGTCCTGATTGACCAAATGTCAATGATTTCCTTTTTTTTTTAAATTTTTTTATGTGTTTGTTTTGGTAACCTCCATTCATGGAGGAAGTCTGCATCTGATAGCTTTCCTGTTTCGTTTCCTACCTGTGTTTTATGAGTGATCATCTTTCCTTGTTCTCAAGCATCAAGTCTCCACACAGCTTCCCCTATGAAATTATTTTTGCCATCCTTTTAAATTCCCAGCAGAGATGCTGAACAGTGAGAGAAAGACTTTTCTGGTAGGTAGGAAGCACAGCTATGTCTGAAAGTACAGTCCCTGTTAGAAAAAAAAAAAAAAAAAGAAAAAAAAAGAAAAAAACTGTGTGCAAAAGATAGTACGTTGGATGCCAGCTTAGATCAGTCCTCAAATGAGTATAATGTATTTTGATAATACTCATCTTACTCTTGCTAACATACATTGCATTTTCTCCCTGCGATAAGTATTGGAGTGGAATAAACAACTACAAAATAAACAAGGTTTGTATTAGTTTTTAGAGAAATAATGAAGAAGAAGTATTTGAAAACTGTTTTATTTTTGGGTTCAGATGCAATTTTAACAAAGTTTCCCCTTTGGTTCTTAGTCGCTCCCTTTAAATGGGGTGGGACAATCTAAAACTCCTGGATTTGTTTGTGTGGGCTTTTGTTTGTTTTTTTCTTTATTTCTATTTTTTCTTTTGTTATTTTTTTTTTTTGTACTCTCTTCTGAAACTTCAAAGGGACCTGAACTTGAATTAGAAAAAAAATTTGAAATTTATTTTTTAGTTTTATCCAGCTGAAGAGCAAAAATACAGTTATTTTGTACCCAGAAGATGGGGGAAAGGCAGGCAGATCAGTTGTAGCTCCAATTGCATCCTCTCCTCAATATAAATCCATTGATTTTAGAAGTGTTATCCCTCTTTTGAGAGGAAAATTAGATTTTCAGTGAACTAAGGAGTATTTGTAATAATCAATCTTGATGGAAACTTTCTCATTGTTTGTGGAGCTCACCCTGCACCCACTTTATTGAATCATTCTTTCCTTACTCTATTATAGTTTTTAATATATAGTGACTTTTAAGTGTTAGTTTAATGTAGGATTTGGAATGCTGAATTTATACTTGTGAACACCAATTGAAAGAAAAAATTATATTACACTTCAAAATATATTTTTAACAACAGTTGTGGTACATGAGGAAAAAAATCATCAACCCCATGAAAAGAGATATGACACTCTTCAATTCTTCCTCCCAGTGTACTTTTTCTTACAGACAAATGCACATTTCAGGAACTTTACTGAATCAAGTCACAGTTAATACCTCAGAAAATTTTACTGTGAATCTACTACTAAGAAATTGTTGAGCTAATGATGTCAGACATTTTTTCTGTGTACTTTTTCCTGTTGCATGAATTCAGAGGGGCCATTTCATACTTCATAGCCAGAACAGCTATTGATTTCCTTCTGGTGTGCATGTGAGGTTCCTTTTATCATCAATGGAAGTCATATATTCACATTAAGTCGAGAAAAGGCCTTGATTCACAGCCATTTTTCTTCAAGTATAACTGTAATATCAGAAATATACCAGATGCTTTTTATTTTCTTTTTATAAATATATTTCATTGGAAATTCTGCCCAGACTTAATTACTGTACTTCAGACCTGCTTGAAAAAACTCTCCAGGGACCTTTTTCATTATATTTTCATAAGAAGATGCAACCTTTTTTTTGGCTAACTAGACTTTTTCTTAGCTGCTAACCTTTCCATTTAGTCAGTTCTTTTCTCGGACACCAAAAATTTTGCCTGAGCAATACTTCATCCTGTACTCACACCTGACCATTTAAGTCTTTGTCCAAATACTGTGAAAACCATGGAAAAGTTCCCTCTCAATCCAGCTGACTGTGGATCAGCCTTACAATAGACCTTGCATCAAGACTCAAAGATTTTGGTGTTAGCACGGATGTTCCGTCTTTTCTGAGAATGAAGCAAACGGAAACCCTACATCTAGATATTTGTGTATTTTCATCTCTCTTGTTGATTTTGTTAGTTGTTGAGTCAGTTTTTCCAGTGCTACAGTTTCCCCACGCTTCATTAAATTCGTTCAAATTCGGCAAAGCATTTGAAACTGTTTGTTTTACATATTCCCACTACCAGCCATATTGGGAAAATAAGGCTACAACTAGAAAAATACCGAAGTACGAGCATAATTTACCGCAGTCTTTGACCTAGACCAGTAAGATTACCATTAATTTCTGGAGCATAATTTATTTACTTATAATTTACAGCCTTATACTGGTTTTATTCCACTATTTTTTCTTCTGCTCCAATTCCATTCCTTTTTTTGTTTGTTTGTTTTTCTTTTTGTGGTTTAAGTCTCTTTAGCTGACCAGTGTGATAATTAGGTTCCTTTAGTAATATACTGCAGTAGATGTCAAAAGAAATCTTATAGTTTTAAAATGTTTATCCGGGGCACAGATAATAATCTGGAGTTTGGGAGATGTGGAGTACAATGGAGGAAGAAGTACTTTTTTGCTCTCCGTGTTTCAATGCATTATCATTTGCATTAAGGCAATATCCAGGGGCTCCAGGTTATAGTCCACCAAAATCGAATTCTGCTTTGTGAGCACAGACAGTCCAAAAAGTTTACAGTTTAATCAGAGACTATGTATAAATTTTACCAGTGGAAGCAAAGATGGTGATGTTTGAAGAGGTTACTCCATGGTCAGGAGTAGAGTTGAGGATACAGCCCAGTTCTTCACTGTACTGGTCCAGGGCTCTGTCACTGGCTGAGCGTGCAGACACCAAGAGAAAGGAAGATGTTCAGTCCATATTTGAACTTACAAAGTGCCACAACATTGGCTTGAAAGGAAACCTCAGCAAATCTAGGGTATCAGCCTAAATCTCTAGATGTCTCCGCTTAGTTTCACAAAGAACTGTAATTAAAGGAATGTATATATATGTTTGTGTATATATCTTTTTTTTTCTTTCAATCTCTGTTTTGTATTGCAAGCCATTTACTTACATCTTTTCTGATTCTGCTCCATTGATTATAACTAGTTCTTTTCACATTTCTATTTCCATTATTGCTTTTCAGAGAAAGAGACTGGTAGGTTACAAACATAGAAACATTCTGTAAATGAACTACATAATCTGTAAATAAATTGCAGTTTCTTCTGAAACACTAAATGAATCATCTAGAGAGACATACAAGTGATTTCTTATTTTCATAACCTGAATTTTTTATAAACTCATAAACTTATCAGCCAACAGACAATGATGTCAGAATAGGATTGCAGTATTTTTCTAAATCATTTTGCCTCTTTTTTTTTTTTTTTTCCCCTCCCTCTTAATCATAGAAATAAAAGCTTATGGTGATTATTATTCTTATGAAAGAACCTCTTTCTCTCCTTTCCTTTTTTCCTCCTTAGTATGAATTCTTACATCTTTTTTCCTCTAAGGATTTTTCCAGTCTATCAATATGCTTTCCACAAAAGTACACGGCAAGCAGTAGAATGCATTAGAGCTATTACTTCCCTCAATTACTCAAATTCCCAAACACCCATCTTTTAGGAGTTTCAAGTCCTTTGGGATAGGCAAAGCTTGGTCTGTATCAGAATACAGTGAAGACAAGCTAATAGCACTGTGTTTACCTACTTCTATATCTCTGATTAATCACCCAAAGACCCCAAATGATAGTCAGTTGTAAACATTACTAAAAGCTACTGGTTGGTACCATTTGTTTTGGTTGAGGGGCACTAAAGGAAATGGAGATTTACTTTTGTTATTCATTAAAACATGCCAGAGTTAGTCTTTGCTCATGTGAGAGGGGACATACCTGCATGTTCAAGCCTGGTGAAAGCAATGGCATGTCCTGCATGAATATGACTCTTAAGATCTAATAAAACAGAGCTGATTGAGGCCTGTAGCTTTAGGACCTCAAAAAATTACTCAGGCTCTGCTCCACTGAGACCAAGAGTTCACCCAATGCAGTTTGAACCCTCCTGAAACCAATGAATGTCCCGTGTTTGAATGAGATATATGGTTGCAAATGTGCCTTAGTCTTTTGTTTACATGCACATGCTCTACATACCTGATCAGTAATGGGTTTTGGGGAACCCTGGGAAAACACTTCAGATATTTTTATAATGAGAGTAGGATCACGAGTCTAGTGAAGGGAACAACAAACCCACTTCAGGGAAGTCTTGTGTTTCACCTAGCATAACTTGATTTTTTTCTTAGTTTCAAAAACATGTAAAAGAATTTTCTTTCCATTCCAAATAAGCCTGACCAGGTAAAGTGTTATTTCTGTCATCAGTGCATTAGAAACTTTGGGAAGTTATTCGCTAATGAATTACAGACTGTGCAGCATCTATATATGAGTCCCTTGAAAGCTAATTTTATATATATATCTATATATATATATATCTATATATATATATATGCACACACACACATACAAATACTGTTTCTCTATATGTTCAAGAAGTTTGGACATATAAAGAGCACTCAGATAGTGTCTGAAAACACCACCTGGAATTTCTGTTTTGATCTTGTTCACTTTTTAACCACCTGTGCATGCATAAGCACGGAGACCACCTATGAAGCTCACACAGTGAGATTTATAATGGGGATCACTCATATTTTTAGTTAAAATATGGTATGTGGCATTTCTTCTAGGAACAGGTGCATTTATTCTATCTTTAATCAAATGACTACCCCCATATTCATCCAAATAATACCTCTGAGAAACAAAGTGCTTTTTACAAAATGCAAATAAATGATTTCTAAGAAAAAAAGAGACGAGAGGAGATCTTCCTCCATGGTTGGTCACACTCCTAGACCTCTCAGATGATGCTGTTGATAAATGTGTTGATAAAATCAGGAGGGATTTTCTCAGGGGAACTTTACTTTTAAAGTAGCTATGTAAGACTCAAACCTTCTTACATTGCAGATCTACTGATCCCTGTTGTCTAACTGTGGTTACATGTGCTGACTCCAGTTTCAAAAATAATTTCTTAATCACTTTTGGCTCATCTTGGTTTTTCTCATTGCAAAGCCAGTGCAGCTGTGGAAGGATGGACCAGATTCCTTTCTCCCTCACACCTCATCAACATCAATGTTAATTAAGTTCTAGGTTTGGGGCCAAGTTACACCCTAGAAACAAATGGCCTCCAGACTAAGGGAAGGGCTTTTCTCTTTATTTGTGCAGTGCCTGGCACGGTGTGGTTCATGGACCATGGCTAAGATTCCCAGGAATTACTGTAGTAGAGATAATAACTAGCAATATTATATCAGTTAAGTAAATTATGGTAATTCACTGATGTACAGCAGTAGGGTTGAGTTTAGCAGACCAACTTTCTATCTATATGGTACAGTGTGCTGCAGTTCTGGTCTTCTGACTGACCAAGCTGGAGTGTACCTCCCAAGGGGGGTTGGACTAGATGACCCTTGAAGATCCCTTCCAACTCAAACTATTCTATGGTTCTATGATTCTACGCTTTTTTCCTGTCCTCATGCAAAGAAAAACAGAGGTTGCAGAGGAGTGTTTCACGTTTATGTGTCATTTTGGGAGCAGAGAAGCACTGTCAGGTCTCACAGCATATTTTGTGACTGCTGAACCTCTTTGTTAACAAACTAATTCTTCCCGTTAACATATTCTGCCTCAAGCTGCTTCTCTTGCTCTGCAAGGCTTCCTTCTTCTGCAAAACAAATGACCTACTCCATTAAATGCTTCAGACCTCTGATACCTTTCAGGGCTTTGTTTAGTTTAAGCAGAAAAGTCCTCATCCCAATACAAACCTGACTCCCTCTTTCTCTCCATCTTTCCCTGCAGTGTTACTTGAGTCTCCATTTTGAAATGCCGTAATAGCACCAAATAACTATTTAGTTGAACACAATCACACAATTGTGTGACAAGACAAATGTAATATAGAGCACAGAAGAAATGTGATCCTAAACTCAGGGCATCCATTCTGCACCAGAACAGTTGAGAGCTAGGTAGTTTTTGAAAGGCAGTCTCCTCTTGACAATTACCTTCAATTAATGGTACACTGCACTAAGCAGAAAATAAAAACTATGCCATTAAATCCTTTGGTACAGCCTGGAAGGATTCCAGGTTGTCTCTAAACTACGCTAAAGAGCCTGTGTTCATATTACATAGTTATAACTTTACAGACCTAAAAGAATATGAATTAACAGTCATTTATGTTGTCCCCGGGACGTGACAAAGCTTATGTTTGAGAGTTTTAATCCTGATGTAGCCAGGATATATGCAGGCTGTTTTGCATTGAAAATGTAAACCTCTCCACAAACATCCTCTGCTGTTTTAAAACCAAACAGCTACTCCACAGGTACTTGTTCTTTGAAATATATTTCATAGAGATCTATTGAAAGAGCAAAACCACAGTTGTCTTTTGTAAAGTTTTTGCTCCCACAGTGGAGTGAGAGGTGGGACCTCCACCCATCCTCCAGCTGTCACCTCCCTACTGTTCTTCTCTGACCTACCTCGAGTGGCCTTTGGCCACATGGTGATTTTGACATACAGAAAGCTCAAGAAGATTGGTGGTTCAGGATAGAGCTCATTCCAAAGTCATAATGAAAATGTGGAGAGGTGAGACAGCATGCTCTGAAAAAAGTCAAGCCTTTTGATTTTAAGTGTCTCTTTTGGCTTTAGGACTTAATGTCGCTATAAACTATTTTCTAGGTTGCAACTTGGCTAAAACTTTTCTGTCGAAAAAGTTCAGATGTGAAAACACACAAATAGGCAATATCTTTAAAGGCAAACACCTTTTATAAAAAAAAAAAGAAAAAGAAAAGTAAGAAAAAAGAAAAAGCTAAGTAGTTTTTTCTAAATAAAAGTATTTTATTCAGTTTTCAGCTAGAATGTTTGCCTCTCCAAAGCAGACCCACTTTTGATTTGATTTGTGTTTGTTAGTTTTTAGTTAGACTTTTCAGTATAACAAACAAATGTAAACATTTTCTTTCCTCTTGTGTTTTTAGAAAACTCTAAATATTCTCTTTAATACTTTAAGCACCAAACCAAGGAGGCTGTTACTGTTTTTTGCTTGTGCTCAGCCTGATTATGGTGGCAATGTTGCCTCTCAGAGACACCTGTCTGGTGTTCAGCACCTTCCATTGCCACAGTCTTCAGCAGCAGATAAACTGGAATAGTCTTTGGGCTACAGGTTTTTGCACTCACAGATGCAGTAAATACCTGTAGGAAAGAAGGAGGATAAGATGTGAACCTCTCTGAGGCATTGTTGAGTCCCAGCAGCTTGATCCCCCTTACTGAAAATAAAGACCCAGGAAAAATGTCTCTAGAGTCACTGTGAGTGACTTGGACCATGAAAGGACGCCGCATCCTCCCTAAGCCATGTTTTAACATCAGGAGAGCACAGGATTGTTACCACACCCCTACTCAGTGATCTGGTGCATGTCCACTCCCTGAAAAGTACCTCTAAGACGTCCCCAAGGAAATTAAGTACATTTCACTTGAGCATTTCTCATGTAGGATCACAAAGTCCTTCAGATTCTCCCAGAGAGCAGTGTGAAATATTCACAACAGGTTATTGTGACATTAATCTTTTGCAGTTTCATTACTAATAAACTCCTGATGCATATTTTCACTTTTTCCTCACTTTATTGTGGCAACTTTTTGGCTTTCCTCACTTCTTTTTACTCACCCATATAACAGGTACAATGATTTCTCATTGTGTTTTTCCTGCCTGTGACACCCAAACAGTACTTTTGGAATCTCTAAAGAGTGACACTTCTTAACTCCATGGGACATTGAAAGGCTTTACCAACATCCCTCATAATTCTGAAATACTTGGAAATTAGCTATTGAAATATGAAGTGCATCAGGGAGATCTTATTGATAGTGTCTAGAATGACAGCAGTTTCATGCTATAATGGGACAGTTTAACTGCATTGCAATACATGTTGTTTCCCTAAAACTCTTCAGACAAACTCTACTTCAGGTTAGCTTATAATCACTAATACAACTTAATTTGGCCCCAAAATATCCACGCTGGTTAGAGCTTTGCTTCCGAAACATGTGATATTTCAGACCCAAAAAAGAGAAAGATGTGCTCAATACACAAGATGCCAAGCTGAGATTAAACCCACTAAGGTCTACAAAGCCTGCTGCAAAAACGATAACTATCTTTGTCAAAATCCCAAGCAAAAACATGTACGTCAAGTGAGATCGCCGATAAAATATGAATATCAGGGTAAGACTAAGTTGTGGGTTAGTTTCAAAGAAGTTTTCTTCCTCTGAGATGCAAAATTTATCTCAAATCTTACAACCCATTTCTGAACACTGCATTTATGAATTCTGATCACAGGTTTAGTTTCTTTCTATGGTGACAGATAACTCCAAGGGACCTGTTTATTAAAAAATATCTGTGTGTTTCTGTGGTTCACCAAGTGATTTGGGGTAATAATTCTATAATTCTAATTTGTCTGCCATTCATTACATACATACCCACAAGCCTACAGCTTTCTCACACTGTACATGTTCATTATGAAAGATGAAAACCTGAAGATGGGGCATTTGATTCCCACAGAGGCATCATCTGCAGCATAATTGAAAGGGTTTTGTCTAGATGATATGATGGGGATTTCTCTGCTTTGGAAAGCTGTTCTAAGCTGCAGCTAACCCTATTGTCTGAGAGGGTCCTTTTGTTAATTCTGGTCCAAATTCTTCCCTGATCCTCACCGTAACTATTTATCTGGGATGTAGTAAGGTTTAATTTGAGCATTTCTTGCAGATTTATTTGTTAGGCATTGCTTGTGAGCTCAAGGTTGTACAATGCAAGACACAGCATCATTTTTTCTTCATGAATAATGTAGTTGGAGTCATTGAAGCTCAGTGTTTATTTATGTGAAGAGATTGCATTCCTACATCACAAAGTGTGAAAAAAACACTCTCTGATGACTAACTGATTTTACTCTGGGCACAGCATGAGCTGGATAATTCACCCTGTAACTGTGTCAAAATGAATTTTTTTTTTTTTATAGTAGACCTTTTTAGATCTTGTTTCATAGACTTTGGGCAACAGAGACTCTATAACATTATGCAATTAAATACACCAAGATGTAACATTCCAGCCTGAGGTGAGTGGCACACTATAGCCAGGGTTAAAAAAATAAAAAAGGGGAGCTTTGGTTTTTAGGCATTTGTTCAGTAACTACAAAAGGTACAGGCATCCAGATCATCCTGCCCATGCAAGGATCACTGAGTTCTGCTCTTTAGTGTGAGAGATGAGGGCATGGAGCTTCTTTCCGTGCGCTGAGAGAAGATGGGATAACATCACCACAACTTTCCTGTATATGGTTGAATGTGTCTCTGCAGAGCCATATTTTGGGCACCAGGGCATTTCTCTTATCAGAGTCCTTCCAGGTTCTTAAAATCCTGCCATACCCTTTCCCTCTCAGAGGTACTGCAGTTGCCAAGGCTCCATTCCCTTCCCCCTGCCATTCCCCATGTTTTTCAGTCTGCTGGATTCATTAAGGTCCTTCTCTCTGCTTTCTGGTCACTCTAAATTGATCTCTATGTCTGGGCAATCAGCAGCAGTAATTAATGCAATTGAGGTATGTCTGATACTCAGACAAATATGGACACTTACATTCTCTCTCCTCTAGATCTTGCTGTAATTTGAATTTTCAACATAACTTCAGGTTCCCATTTTGGATCAATGCGTAGCTCTTCACCAAATTAATTCTGAATAATTAATCAGTAGTCAGAACCTTTGTATTGAGGCAGGTGAATTAGGTAGTAGTGGAAACCTGGTTTTGGACTTGCCTATCCCTTACAATTATCCCATTTTTGGTTCCTTGAACAGGCTTAGACCTCATTTAAATCTATTTAAATCCACTTTTGAACTGTGCAGGACTTTTTGCCTGAATAAAATCCAAAACAAAACCAAATTATAACTTCAAGATTTGTCTTATGTGACAGAATGAAAATGCAGTTCTAACTCAACTATTTTGATGATTCATCTGTGAACTGTACAAGTGTTAACACATCCTATCATTATGATTTCCCCACTCCCACCTGCTTCTTTGCTTCACCCACCTGTTGCATCTTGCCTTGTAGATTGCAACCTGTTTGGGACCCGTACATTGTTTACTCTGTACGTTGTACAATGTCTAAGTACGACCTAGTTTAGGCTTCTAGTCTCTTCTGTAGAAATAAAAGTAAAAAATATAATGAACATCAGAGATAAGCAGAGGTAATGGTAAGATACTGGTTAGTTTTAAGACAGGAAACTTTCAAGCGTATTTTATTTTTTTAATAATGATAATAATTAATGTGTGATAATGATCTTAGTGTAAAATCTGATTGGAAAGTAGACACCTGTTGTTTTTTCTGCAAAGTAGTTAAATGAGGTCAGCACTTAAAGCTTTCCTTTCTCCCCTCCCTTCCCTGCAGCTGAGGGTTGACCTCGCCTTCATTAACATGAGATAAAATTACAATGTCTGGTCCCACCAGTGTCTTGTGGTGGGAAAACTAACATGTGTTAACTATTCACTGGTAACAATGGTGAAGTGTTTTAAGGAGGGAAGAGAAGGCTATCAGCTGTTTCATTGGTCTGATATTCCATGAACTTCACCACACAGGCTGACTTTCAAGATGAGCTCTTTTATGCTTGTCTTTCCTGCTTATTATGAGGAATTTGTAGTCCATTCCAAAGGTACCACCAAAGACACATCTTCTAAGAGGTAAAGATGAGCTGAATTCAAGCCCTTGCTTAAGAAGATATAGGCTCATCTCCCTGTTGCTCTGGTCCTCTCCACCATGTATCTGTTTGAAAAAGAACATTGTTCCCTGTTTGGCAATAGAGTATTTAGCAGGCACCAGTCATCAATCAAAGCATTATCATTAATAATCAAAGTGAGACAGTGAACAGAATAAGAAATTAATCACAAGTGCCAGATGAGCTTTTCTACATACTGAAAAGGAGAATTTTTCTGCTAGCCTTCACAAAGGGAAACACTGGGTTTAGTTCTGAGTTACACCATATGCCCATTCCCTGTGCTGTGTAAAGGGAATGGTGTATGATCTCTCTACTGCCAAATAGTGTAAACTTCAGACTGGTAGAAATTTTCCTCATGTAGTCCTACAACAGTAAAATAGAATCACTATTTCCTGGAACATTGGGAATTCAAGTTTCCAGAGCTTGGCAATGTGATTTGGATAATTTCAGGACCTATCGTGACTGAAAAATATTGATTATAATTATCACTTGTCTCCTTCCCACATGGGTCCCTCAACATGTACCCAGAGAAGTACAGTGGTTAAAAGGCAGAGTAAAGCTTTGATTTAGTCTGATTAAAAAGTAATAAAGCTGATTGAAACCTAAACAATCCAAATGAAAGTCCTTCTGAGTGTATCAACAAGTTGAACATACGTCACTGATTATAGCCACTTTTTGTTACTCCTTCTCCTGAAATGGAAAATGATTCATTCTTTCACTGTGACAGATATGACTTGAATATCATACTGAGCTAATTGAAGCTTGCCTTTACGTTAGAAAAATCTATGAACCACAGAGATATTTTGTGTGTCTTTCAATAGTTGATGTCTCAATGCTTTTCATTATTTTTTTAACCAAATCCTATTTTACTCCTGTAATTGAGTGGCATAAATTCATACAGAATGAAACTAAATCAACACATACTCATATTAAGTGACAGAACACACATTTAACCAAGAAATATCTGGTATAGTTTTCAGCCCTCCAATGCATAAGCAATGATGAATCTGTTACTGGTAAAATACTGGTAAAAGAATCGTTATTGCTCCAACTTTTAGCTCAGGCAAGAGTGGGGGTCTCTAGTAGATGTTGTGGGATGATTACAAGGATGGCAGTTGCAGACATAAAAACAAGAAATAAGTGATGGTGGCAGCTGGCAAAGGTCTTTGAAAGTCTGGGATTCCTTTAGCACATCAGCTGAGAAGAGCCGGGCAATATACACCTGAGCCACTTGATGTAAGACTCCTTTTTCATAGTGAAAGCCATTTCAGCATTTCAGGCTCACATTTCTTTTTTAAATGCAAGCCAAGTACTGGCTGGCACTAAAATGGAAAGGTGCTGTGTTCTTGTTGACATGCACTGTCCCTTGAAGGAGAATCCTGAGGTAGCTTATTCTCCAGCGCGTAGGACCGCTATCTTTTTTTGCTGGTATCTTCTGAGATGATGATAATGATGTACAGGAACATGAACACAAAATTGAGGGTCAGATCAAAATTTATCTTTCCCAGAATCCTGTTTTTAATGATGAATGAAAGAATTTATTATGAAAAAGAGGATAAGAATAATTTCTCCTTTGATAATCAGTGATTTACATCACCGTTAGCTGAAACTGTCTGGATCATAGTGTGTGATAACTTTGATAGACTATTCTGTTAATTTGATTAATTTCTTCCTTTTGCATTCAGAACATCCTGTGGCAATAAGTTCTACAGCAGCATGAAAAAAATGTATTTTCCTCATGTTAAAGGAACATATAATTTGTAAATGTATAGATCACAATCATCCACAACAGCCTCTTTTCCAAGGTAGAGTCCTACTTGGTTTAGTACTTCCTTTGATTTTCCAACCTCAGCTGATGACAGCCTTATCTCTCTGTAACTGTAGGAAAGAGGATGCTCAAGCTACAAAGACCTACCTTGTTATCACTTCTAGGCTACATTATATCTAATGATAGCCAGAGAGTAGTTTAACTTGTTAGAGTAATCAATATCTAGCCTAACAAACACTGAGACCATATTGTACCAAGTCTTCATGTTTATTGTTCTGTCACAAGGGCATTGAAAGGACTGTTTACTCTTTCCTGGATTACAAAAACCCAGTGTCCCTCTGGGAAAATCCTCTAAACTCTGGAGTAGAATCTGGATATTGCAGGACTCTTCAGGAGGATATAGCAGGATTCTTCTGGGTTGCATTTTGCAGGAGATGGGGCAAAACTTTGGAGATCACATCTACAAACTGGCTTTCCAGCAGAAGTTCAGTTAAGTCTGACCGTGTACAGCTCTCTTTCAACAGCTACCTTGTTAGTGAGACATATGGCTAATTTCTTAAGGAGCTTACCTCTCCTCCTCATAATCTGTCCCTGTTGATAATTTGTCACCAGAAGCCAGAAAAGACCTTGGTTTCCGTTAGAAAGAATGATACATATTAGAAACAGATAAGTGGTTCCAGATCTTAAGGGGATGAGTACTTAAAATTGCACAATGATGCATTTTAATGGTTATATTTAGAAGTAATAATAATAACGGTAACTAGTAACTGACCCAGGCAGATCTTTTTTGAGATGTTAAATTGTTTTAACTCAGTTGTATTTCAGTGACACAGAATTTGGGCTCATGAAAACACTCAAAACTGAAACGCATTCCTTAACAGGGGTAAGATTACCCCTGGGGTTGCTGAGGCAGGGAAAAGTGCCTGTTGAAATATAAAATGCCTTTAAGTCAGTTGGGAATATCCTGCTGAAAAAGAAAATCAAAGACTAGGGAAGGGGAAATGTACTGTCAATTTCTGTTAAAGAGCTCATTTTTTGCCTCCTTTTAGAACCATTAGAAGTTACTTCAGGCACAATTTAATAATCTACATCAGTATCCCAGGAGTTAAGATAGCAAATGATATTATGACAAAAATGTCTTAAATAAAATAAACTTCAGTAAAACCAGAAATGTTGCTTTTTCATCAGATTCCTGAATAATTCAAGAACTGTAACAACCAATTTTTAATTTTACTTAAATAGGGATATTCTTCCTCCTAAGCAACAACAGTAGCTTAGTATACGGCATACAAAGTGGTGTAGAATTAGGTTAAGATTAGGTGTTATGTAAGAGATTGTGTAATGTAACTTTTTCATATATGATGGTGCAATTGTCAGTGTTAATTGTAGGCAATTATCCATGTTCCTTGGATACTGTTGTTACCATCTTACCTCCCTGATTCTGTGGGCTGGGTTCCAAAATCTTCATGTGGGGGGAGAGGGTGACAGTGATGGAGGAACTCCCGACATGTTTCCCAGCCAAGAGAGACACAGCTTTTGTCAAATTCATGCCATTGCCCAATGGATATGGGTTGGGCGATCCCGTTTTAGCAGCCCATCTAACTTCCTCCCATATTAAAGAACTTGTCTTAGCTTGGAAACTCCTGTCTTATCTGCAGATTGTCCCTCAGCTGTGACACTGTCCTGGCACAAGGTGACAGCTGTCATAGGTGAGCCACATGTGATTCAAGAGCCACAGCTTGGACATCCTTGTCTCCTGCTTCATGCACACCTTGGTCTAAATGAATAACAATGAGTGAGGTTGATTCTAACAGAGATTAAGTGCATAAAGAGACAGGATCTGAGGTGACCTGGAGCTGTTTTTACACTTGTTTTGCTCTCAACATTTAACATAAGGACTTTGGAAATGGGCTGTGTTGGTCTTTAAAGCACTCAGCTAAGTGGCATGTCACCCTTACTGGTTATGTAGTAAATAATGCAAGTTTACAGGCCAGCACAGATTTATTTTTTTAAGCAGCCCTGCTGAGGGCCATAAGATCAGTAGGACAGCTGGGAATAAAGACCAGGAGCTATGGAAGGACATTTGACAAAGTCTATTTTTCAGGTTTCTGAAAGATTGTCAGGGTACTGACTCAGAGAAAACCCTATTCCATCATTGACTTCCCAAATTCCCATTCAAAAGGGACAGGATTCATCTGACCAAGTATAGATATTGATGGTGAAAAAATCTATGTCTTTGCAAGTCATTCCAGATTCTCTTTACAGTCAGGGGAAATCTGGCTGATCTATCCTATGAAGCCCAGAGCACTGTTCTCTACCTTCTCAAATAATCTTTTCAATTAGGTCAGATGAATCATGCATAGAAGTGTCTACTTTTCTCCTCTAACTGAAAGGAGAGATGGAGACGAAAAGTTCAGTTACAGAGGTCAAAAATGCACATGTATGACTGAAATTTTGCTGAAATTAATCATATTCTAGTTTTCTACTCCTCAATGTCTTGTGTTTAAAATGAGATACCAGTATAGCATTACCATTGTAAGGTTCATTACTTGGAAAATACTAGACAGTTTTTTTGTTACATGTACTTTACACTATAGCCTATGTATTCGATACAGATCGAATGGTGAGTCAAATGATGTGCTAGTAGGCAAACACAAAACCCTTCTAAGCTTATTGACACAAACTTTCCTTCTAGTTGATGTTATCTGTTTTCAAATTATATCAGATCATATCTTATCAGGAGAGCAGGCTGGTGAAGTGTAGAACTGAGTCTGATGACACACTAGTTTTACTGCATTTAGTTCAAAAAATTTCAGTGGTGATTCTGCTGGTGTGATATTCCCATGGAACTAGAGCTAGATGCACATTCATGTCTTCATTCTTACTGCAGAGAAATCATGAAGCCTACTTGTGAGCTTGCTTAGTAGCAGAATATTGTCCAGTTTGGAAGGAAAGAAGGTAATAAAGAAAGAAAGAAAATGAAATATTGACTTTAAACTTGTAAATATAGAATTACTGTTACTGAGACTAAGCAAGCAATGTCAAAACCACATTTGACCCTCTCCATCTGTCCTATGTAATGCCTTGACAGAAGCCCAACAAACCTTGCACCCCCAAATACTCTAACATGCCTCTAATATCACTCTCCAAAACACTCAAAGCATACCTTTACCACCCCAGTGAAAAAATGCCGCCCTGAGATGTTGTGCAATATCCATTGTGCTATTTCTAGCCCTTTGAACTAAAACAAAGGACAATAATAGTATTTTATTCTATTCTAAAGCATACTATTCTAGTACTTAGTATTATATTTTAAGACCAGTGATATCACATTGAACCCACTAAAGACCAGTGTTGGGTTTGGAAGTGGCTGGTTCACCCAAGAGGGGACAAACTGCAAACAGCAGAAAAATGAAAGCAAAGTTTTTGTATTCGAAGGTCCAAAAACTTTTAATACTTCACTTCAACAGATGAAAGCAAGCCAGAGAACAACAACAACAATAAACTGTTTTATGTGAGATTATATCATTCCACTCCTCTGATTTGCTAGCATCAACAAGGACACATTTCCAGGAGACTGGGGTACTGAAAACTGTGCAAAATTCAAGGAGGATCAGGTTTTACAGCTGTACTGACAGTGAGGTTATCGATGCATTGAGCTATTGATGTGCACTTTAACTCCAGGAACATAAGGCATGCCAAAGCAATATTACATGTGGGAGTTATTCAATGACATGTGGAACATAAATCTATCCAGTATCTCTTTGAATCAAGAACATTAATTAATCGTGTGATGAGAATGTCATTTTGAGTTTACAGTGTAAGCTGGGAGAAACTGCCAGCGATCCTTCTGGCTTTGATAATTATATATTTACTTCAAGGAAGGAAAAATTAACTTACTTATTAAGTTGGAGGATTTTCTTGATCATTGTGAGATTGAGCTGTATGTAGAACTTGCATTCTTTATATCAAAACAATGAAAGCGTGGATTCCTCTTCAGTATCAGTGTTTTGTTTTGTTTTGATTTGGAAGACTACACAAATTCACGTTCAGATTGTTCCAGAGAGGGGAACAAAGCACTCCATGTTCTCTGGGACACATAGTGTAGGAATAACCATACCGTTCTCCCCATATCCTGTTAAGTCCATCCCTAGTACACCAATTTACAAGCATATGAACTAGAATAGTCCTGATCCTGAGCTTTTACTTAGAGCTCTTCTTCCTCAATGCCATTTCCTTTGGTTTGTGAAAACTCAGGTTCAGAAAATACTGTTTCTGTTATTGCAGATCATGATAAAAAAAAGGTAAGGATTATATTGATCTAAAAAAATATTGAGACTGTGAGATCCTGTAATACAATGTGTCCTGGAGATATTGTCTGCTAGACATAGATGACAAGGAGGCACAGGCTTAAATCTTATGAAAACGAGTCTTCACAATTTATGCAGGAATTCTAAATATAATATACAATAACAAGAAAATCCAGGGTAATTTGTTGGTTGGCAAAATTCAGGTTACATTTCTTTCTTAGAACAGCACTTTTATTGAACTCTCAACATTTTAACCTACTTTCATCATGATCTATCATGTCTCACTGAAGAGAAATCTTGTTGATGTCGGTCCAGTCTTTAAAAGCTAGAGATAAGAAATAATTTGTCAACATCAATAATGGTACAATGAAATAAACTATATACATGCACTGATACTGCTTGCATCTATAGGGGGAGCTCCTTAGGAATTTTTTCAATTAGATGTTTTGTTACATAAAAATGCCAAGTCATGCAAGTTCTTTTTTTTTTTTTGTCCTAAGAATTTATTTTTGTCTAAGGAATTATTAGTCTAGGGGAGGATGGAGTAGGGCAAAGAGAATGCCAATCACATGCTATTCACAACAATAAACTACGAAGAAGCTTATTTGAGTCCCTGCTCTGAATCATACAGTGATGTAGTTTTCTAAAACCAGAATAGATTCACTAAGCAAAAGCTTTTCGGTAAATTTTCAGAAAAGAAACAGAAACTGAAGGCTTCTGTTGTGGAATAAAACACAAAAATAATTTCCTGCTACTTTTCAAAGGACATGAGGGAGAGGGGCTTTCTGTATGTACACACTCCAGTGAGCACGTATAGATAAAAGCATCCTACGCATGGTAATACCCCAGAAATAATGTAGCATCAGGCATAGTTTTCCTGGAAGGATAGAAGATAACTGAAGTCCTCATATAATCCACCTTTTCTGCCCAGTAACAGCTTCTCATTTTCTCATTGGGACTATCCCTATACCCCACTCAGATGTAAGTCTCCCATGACAGCCATTCCCAGAGTCTCAAGGACCTTCACACACTTTCTTGTCTTTTGGGTCCACTATTTGAGGAGGAAGATGGAGCATGGGAAGAACGACATGCAATCTTGAGAAGACTGCTGAGTGTTGTCTACTTAGTGGGTGTGCAAGTGCCATAGAGGGCTATGTGGCAAGGTGGAGAAACACGTATTGCTGGTAACCCTTGGTCTTTAATTTATGGACTTCTTAATCTCTCTGTTAAATTTGTTATTTACTGCACAGATGTAAGAAACTGAGACCATACAAACCTTCAGACCCCACTGATGGGCTACATATTACTACACAAATTGTACCTGTAGTACTTGGGAAATTTCCTGTAGTATCTTGGAAAAAGTCTTGAGTGAATAAAGTGAATTTGTGAGTTGTCACTGTCCAGTGATAAGTCAAAAATAATCTAAATTGGCTTTCTATGCCCTTCAATATTAGTGCAGGAAAAAAACAAAGTCATGTTTAAAAAAAAAATATCTTTTAAATCTTTCCAAAAAGTATCTTTTTACCATGCTGGAGTAAATTATGAGTCTTTGTCCTTTGTTTAAGAAGTTTCATATTCATGTAATCCTAGAAACTTTGTTTCCTTGTTGCATATTAACAATATATTCTCATATTCCGGGAAGAACAACTAAATAAAAATTTTCTGCTGTTGATGGCTTTTAAAACTGGTGGAGATTTAAAAGTCATGATATGACATGTACAAACATTTTTGAAGGCCAATATCGAAGTGATTAGATCTCTGAAAAACTAATTAACTAATTTTCCTTAAACTCCACAGCAAATTGAACTATTATCTAAGGCTTAACATTGAAAATTTGGGGAAGGTTTCATTTCTTTTTTTAAAAAAAAAGGTCATATTATTAACACTTAACAGAGCTTGTTAATTATTTCTGTACAGCAGAGCTGTCATACCCTCTAATGAATTATATAAAGCAGTCAATATTTTAAAATAAGTCAATATTAACTTAGATTACCTGAGTTGATTCTTATCCCATGCATCTTATTTGAAAACAGTGTAACACTGCTGTTTCACCCGGTTTAATTCTGCTTCACAATTATAAAAATAATAAACAGACTGGAGCTAAGGACAATAATATTGTTACTTAAGGTTTTATATGAATTTCTTAGTCCAGGTAGAGCAACAGTGCATTCCTTGAAAAAAAACAGCCTGCTTTGAAATGCAAAAAATCAAAAGCTAAATGTTATATGTTAAATGCCTGAATTTGGCTTTGTATGTCCAGGGACTGATCATTTATTTTGCTGTTGATTTTTAGGCATAAGTTACTCTGATACAAAGGGAAAGAAGAAAATCTGATTTCTTAGATTTCAGCACTGCAGTATGGTCAGGTATCAGTCAGCATCAGTTGGTTCATCCTAGGAAATAATAATAGTGAAAACCAGTACTGAACGGGGCAGGCAATTTTTTTTTTTTTTGAATGATTCATCAAAAAGTTCAAGTTCACATGCAAAATTTGAATATAGAAAAATGTGTGTCCTGTATTTGTCCACAAATAAGAACATCAAGAGTTCAGTCTCACTAGACTCAGGAGGTGTCAAATTCATTTTACATGAATTATGCTGATATTTGTTTTTACTGTCTTAGAATATGTTCCCATTTGTGATATAGTTGTCTTTTAACAATACTTCTTTTAAAGGGATTTTTGTAAGGTTTCTGGGAGGAATTAGCATTATTTTTTAAAGCGTGTTCAGCAGCCTATGGTGGTTTTGGTGTTTTGTTTTTTTATTTGTTGTTTTGTTATGTTTTGTTTTTTGCTTAGATACAGGTAAGAAAAATGTTACACTGAAAGCTAACAAAACCAGAAACTCCACCTTGCCCACCATAAAAATAGTAACAGCATGTTTAAGGAAACATTTTTCAGGGGAAGTGGAATGAAATACTTTCCTTATAAAATGTAATTTTGCTCATACAATCTGTTTCATTTGTTGATGTTCACATTAAGATCCATTTGATTTAAGCATATCTTCACTTCAGAGGAAAAAATGCAATGCATTATTAATGGCCTATAGTATATGACAAATGAGTATATGAGTCAATATTGCTCCAGTGCTGTGCATTATTAAGAATAAGTTAAAGTAGGTCAGCACAGCACATGAAGCTAAATAGACTAATAATGCATTCTATGGGTAGACATTCATCTACCAAGGAGTCATGCGTTATGTGCTGGCACCAACACAAGATAAGCATTTTGATTTGTGGATTTTCAAGTCACATTTGTACTGAAAAAAAAGAAAAACTTCTTCAGTTTCTTCAAAATTCACCCTCACTGTTATTAAAGGGGCATAAATGGGTTTACTTTTGCTTAAAATTCAGGGATTTGCTGTGGAATATTTTGTATGATTTTTCAAAAACAAAATCTAGTTAATATATATAAAAAAGGAGATTAAATGATAAATTAACCTCATAATTAAATATTCTGCTCAGGCGTTTACTAGTTAGTCACATAAATTTTGTAGTAGTCCATGAGTGTTTGGTAACATAGACTAGAAACTAAAATGAAACTAATGAGTCTGGTTTTTGTCCAAATGAAAGATGAGCTGAAAAAAAAGCTAAAGAGCACCAAACAAGGAAGAGTTACAAAGTGAATGTTGTTTGTCTATCTGATACTTCATTTTAAGCACCAATCAGTGCTTTTTTATTATTTTTTTTTTTAATTATCATAAGCACTCATTCAGGGAAATTCGTCTTCATAAAGTATTGGAAAATAACGTTGTGGCATTCCATTGCTATTAAGTCTCAAAGTCCACAGATCACATTTATTTAGGTTACAAGTTAAAACTGGGTTATCATGCTCAGGTTTTTATTTTCTTTCCTATCATCCATCATCGATAGGAGAGATATTATGATTGAAAATTATCCAGCAGTTCCTTTCCTGATCTCCGAGCCAAGAGCTGCGTTGTCTCCCCAGAGCAAACAGTACTAAAATGCAGCTAAAATGATCAAGTATGAGTCAAATACACAAAGAGAAAGGTTTATTAAGTGAGGAGGTGCCAGCCTTTGATGGACTTACACTTTAAGCAGTGTGCTTCACTTTCTGCTGGCTGCATCATGAAACCAAAGGGGAATATCTCCTCTTTTGTTTGCATTTGAAGGATAGATTTAGAGCCACTAAAGTTCAATTTTAAGCATGTTGGCTCCATGTTTTCCCAAGCATCAAATAATCCCTAGGACTTGATTCATTTCCATAGCCCCAAAACTGGGGGTATTATGGGGAAGGAGTGACCACCTTGCAGACCTGGACCAAAGGGAAGCAAAGCATGGTGTCCAAGATGGGTTCTGATCCCTGGCTTTCTATGCCTGGTGGGGACCATGGGGAGCAATGTGAGAACTGTTGCTGACAATAATTCTTGGTGTTTTACCTGGACACTTGCTGCAGACTTGCTCCTCTCCCACACTGAGTCAGAAGAAGCTGGGAAAATGCCAGCGTCTCTGTGATGCAAACTGCACCCATCGCTTCACCCCAAACACATATGGGCTTGACTTCTCAGCCAGATGAGGGAAAAAAGTCCATAAAGAGCTGATTTATGCAGGACAATGACAGAATTCATTTGTTTAGCCTGTCTCCTTAGTGTCTTTACTGTCTAAATAACTTCTGTCAATGGCTGTGCATCATCTAATTTTGTTGTGTCATGAACAGCCCTGAAAAGAGTGCAGTGCAGGTAATGCAAGCCTGAAGTGATATCAGGATATCATATTATGATTGCTTTCTGGCCCTAAAATCAAGTTAATAAAGAGGAACTTGCCAAAAGAATTGGGCACTCCCTGGTACAGAAAAACACAGGATGAACTCAGTGCACTTTTTTAACAGAACATACTCTTGCATAAGTATTTAATGATTCACATATATTGCTTAAAGATGAGCTACATACAAGAGAAAAACAAGAAACTCTGTGAGTTTTTCTCCTGCTTTGTTTGTTTGGATATATGAGTAAACAATGAAATGTGTTCTTAAGAATGTAATTTTAGTTTTGATTTTTTCCTTATTTTTCATATATGCGAATAACAGATGGCTGGTAGAAAATAAAAAGAGCTAGTAACATAATCAAACTTAAAATAGTGAAAGATAAATATTCTAATTTCATATTTTTAAAACTATTTATTTGTATTCCACTGTCTACTATAGAGTTGGATATAGAACATCTTTGTTACATATTTATAGCAAATCCCATGTTTGATTTTTCAATTGAAGTCCTCCCAGAACACTCTAGAAAAGACATGCTGATACCCCTTAACTCCAGGGAAGAAACAGTCCTAATGTTTGTAGTATTTTTCAAGGTGAAAAATATAAGCAGAAAAGTCTCATATTAAAAAAAAAAATTAAAAAAAAAAATCAGTCAAACTAAATTTTGCCTGGAAGTTCATTGCTACTAAAAAAAGGAAGGCATAAAGAGCAAATTGTGCATTGTAAATAAAAACTACTGTAAGTTAACCTAATTATATTCAACAAAAACAAAGTAAGCGTTGTAAGTCTTCCCTGAAATACCAGTTTACTTGTATGTCTTATTTTACAAGGCACTTATATTATCATTAAGGTGAGCTTTGCAAAACTACTTCAGCATGTTTGGAGTTTTTTTTAATATAGAAAGAATTATTTTCCCTTTTGAGTATGTCTTGAGAACACATTATTATAAAACAGCTTGGAGAATATGGCAGATTGCTTATCTTGCTATATTTAATAGGACAATCTTAAACTGTAAGCTCTGGTTTTGCAATAAGAAAAACAGATCTCCTGCCATCATGTGGAATGTAGCAGTATCTCCTTTTTGAAATGATCAGATATTTGAATACTGTGACAGTAAATACATCATGATAACGACATTATTTTGTGCATCATTTGAAAACTGAACCATGATTTTGCAACATGAGTATTTTTTGGGGGGGTAACATCCTAGCTCATCTTCAAAGAAACATCCACCGCGGTTGTGATGGGGGAGCCTTCTGTATGAAGCTCTTGTAAAATGGATCCATTTCTTTTAATCCCCGATGCCAAGAACATCAAGTTACACAAAGATTTTGAGATCTCCTCCCACAGGATTGTGTCCGTACTGTGTATGTCATTGATTTCAATGAAGTTATACCAGGAGGAGATTTGTTTTATACTGTGTACTCATTCTAGGTATCAGACTATCTGAAAACATGCCAGGCACGATACTTATCTACTGGTGTCACTTTTACCATTTTATATCCACAGAGCAGAATGAAGCCAAACTTGCTCGTAGAATATCTTGACCAAATTCCAGAGCCTCTAAGCTTGCAAAATGTACATCTACACAAATTTTGCTGCCAGAGTCACTGGGCTTTTAAAGGAAATACACAGCTCCTGGCCATAATATTAAAGGCAAATGGACAAACCAATTCAAAGGGCATACGGGTCTCCTGAGTAGGGAAACTGGTCTTGATGAGAAACTAATCTATAGCACCTCTAGTTATCAGGTCAAACACAGAATCACAGGATGGCTGAGTTTAGAAAGGGCCTCTGAAGATCACTGCATCCAACTTCATGCTCAGAGCAGGATGAACTGGAGCAGATTGCTGAAAGTCATGTCCAGTCAGGTTTTGAATATCTCCGAAGATAGAGACTTCACAACCATTGGATCACCTTTGACCTTGACCTGTTTTCACCATGGATTTTGACCTTGGGTGACCTTAAGCCAAATTTTCCATCTTTTTGCTGGTGTCCATCTTTCTCTAGGGCCCTAGAGGTACCCCAAATTATGGAGGATTCCTCCGCTTACTGCTGTACTCTGCCCAGTGCTTTAACCAAGATAGTTTTCACTTAGTTTTAGATTTCAGTTCTGGGATATCCTTCTCCCCACTCTTTATCATATTGTTTTTTCCCATCATTCTCTGTGGTACTTTCTCCTTTCCCTCTGAAGTCAGTTCTCCTGGTAGTACCTCATTTACCCTTCTTGTTCACAGACTGATGATTTTCTGAGATGTCTTAAAAGAGTCTTCTTTGCTCAGGGTGAAGGTGACCCACGAATCCTTCTGGAAATAGAAACTGTTCATAAAATAAGAATATTGGCTGGCAGCTATCCCTGGAATTTCACATTATGTCCTTCATTAAACCTGTTGACTAAGAAGGTAACTATCAGAAAATCAACATACAGTGACATATTTCCTGCCAGATCAAGTTGCACACCTAGGTGTTGGAAAGCAGAAGATAACCTTATTCTTAAATCTCTCTTTGCACAGAGCTGATCACTTTAGCCTTCCTGCTGTGCAACTGAACTTTATGGAAGGCTCACTGGATACGGATTTCATCAGATAAAATGATCTTAAAATGGTCGAACCATGGGTTACTTCATCTTTGAAAAACTGATAGATTGGATTACTCCTTAATACAGTGATTTTCAGTTTTCTAAGACCCAGTTAGGATGGATTCCTACCTCTTCGCTATAATCCAATAAAAAAGAGTCATTTTACAGAGTAATAATGAACATTTTCATTTTCCTTAGAAATGTCCATCCTTTTTAGACTAAATTCTGAAATGACATTGTAGAAATTATGATTTCTCTCAGATATAAACAGAAAGTTATTTCTAAGTTTTACAGTAATTCCTGCAGCAGATTTATCTTCTAGAATATTTGTATCTCACTTGTTTTCCTCTGTTCCTTCAGAAAGTTTTGATTTACTTTCGTAATAACTGACATATCAATGCTGTTATGTTTTAATAAAAAGATTTTAAAATTTTCTAGGATAATGCTAATTGGAAATATCATCAGATAGAGTTCATTCTTGAAATTATTTACGTTATCTTTTTTATTTCTCTTGGCCAAGACCAGTTGGCCAAGTTGTGTAGGGTGAATATGAAATCCTTTAAAAATCTGACAATTTTGTCTAAGGAAAGTTGGAATAAGATGTATTTTTCTAGTATTGATATTCCCAGAGGATAAGCATTGAACAAAGGAAAAAGGAGAACTTCTTTAGCATTAGGTAGTCGATAGTTCTTGCACCTCACAGACACCCTCTACCCCCATGGACTTCCAGCCGTAACTGTCTATAACATTACTGCAGTCCAAGCTGTGGTTTGGAGGATAATGGGATTAATGCAACATAAAAGTTTTCCAGGGGCATGTTTATTTGTCACGCATCATATTGAATACCCTTCAATGACAATTTAACATTGGACCAATTTTCTTGGCCATGATGTGATGTTTGCTGCTTTTGTGGCCCCCATAAACCATTTGTGAATTCTTTGTTCGTTCAATGGTAATAATGATTTTATAGGTGTTGTCTAAGAAGTCTTTCAGCTATGGGGCTTTAGCTTTTTTTCTCTGTAAAAGGGGATGATTCTTATTCCACGGGATTGCTGTGAAGTCTAAATAAGTTGTTATTCTTGGCTTAGACTCCAGCCTGAGAGGTGTCCTTGAAGAAGACTTTAAAAAAAAAAATGCTCTTTGTTAATGCTAAATATTATGGTAATTTGTAGGTCAGATCATGAACTCTTTACTCAGGCAAAATTTAAATTGACTTAACTTCTGTGGTTATGACTGAATATCAAAGATGCAATATTATTTGGATTTGTTATTTACAGGGAGAAATACAGTACATATTTAGTTGTGTGTATTTCTTTAACAGAACCTTGTGAATCCTTATCTATTTTTGTGTGTACACTTATTTATTTCAAACTGTTTATACAAGATAACTAAAATGACTAAGATAGAGAAAAAATCTTGCGTGTGTTTAAATACACCAATGTGATGCATTGGCTTTTTACAAATACAAAGGATACAATGAATATGTAGACTTCCTATTACAAGTTCAAGTGGAAAAGCAACAGCAGACCAAATTAATCAGGTCTAAAATACTTTTTGCAATCTCTTGCCAGACAAATGAGGTTCCTTATGGCTGATGTCAATGGTATTCTAAAGTTTTAAAATCAATAAACAGGCTGTAAAATTGCATCTGTAATCAGGATAAGAAACACAAACATTTACAGAGTAACATGCAAACATAACAAAATACTGCAGCAGGCTAAAATTGAATGAGACACCCTGTTCAGATGCCATTATTTTTAAATACATGTTTAATTCAGAATCTCAGCAGAGATAAAATGCACACAGAGCCATGCTAAATTGGTATTGCCAACTACCTGAAGATATCTCCAGATTAACCCACCTATCCACAACCCATCTATAGTAAAAATAAATTAAAACTAAATGACAGAATTCAGGATTTTTCACCCTTTTATTTCTTTTTCTTTAATATTGTACCCCATTGTCAAAACATTCAGAGATAAAGTTTAGCATTGCAAAGAACTGGTTATTATTTAGACAAGCTACAAAATCAACACCAGGAAGTTCCCAGGAAAGCACGTGTCTTAAAAGGTCTCTATGTGTTGCAGCAAGTCCTTGCAAGTGAAATGTTTTAGAGCAATCTAACAGGTGTTTCTGGAACACATTGTTATTTAACCTAGAGCTGCTGCCCTGTAATCTGGCCAGTTTGCTCACATATCACGTAATCTATGACTTATCTTTCAAGAGCTTGGGGGAATAACCCACAGCAGTTTGAGTTCAAAAAAACGACTACGACAAACAGAGATACAGGAAAAAAAAACAAAAAACAAAATCAAAACCAACCAACCAACCAACCAACCAAACTGTAATGGGGAAGGAGATGGGTGATGTGGTTCTTTGGGATAAACCAGTAAGGATGAACAAGAGCTACCTCCCTGGGAAAATGAGCTGCCACTCTAAGGAGTAGGGAAAGAATGACACTTTGAGGTAAAGAGGCATGTTTTTGAGCTACCTGTGGTTGTTGATATATTGGAGATAGATGTGTGGCATTCAGTTCTTGAATGGAAATACTGAGTTGGACCAAAAGAGAACTCAAGACAAAGATTATCCCAGTCTATAACATGCTGTAAATTATTAGGTTTTCAGGGGAATTTTTGTTGTAGTTTGTGTTTTGTCATACAGTCTCACCTCCTGGAAGCGTATGATTATGGAAAGATCTCAGATTCCAGTACAATACAAAAAATGAATCCTTGAAGTGAAGGGTCATTTTTTTTTTCAAGTCCTTGCTCTTCCACAAATGCGGTCCTTCATCAAGTTGTTTTTCATTTCTGTACATCAGTTCCAAATCTGCAAAATAGGAATGAGTGTACTTGATTTCCTCATAGGAGTGATGTGAAGATAAATACATTAAAAAAACACGCAGTGGTTCAATAATCTATTCCATATTTGACTACCATAAAAAAATTATTAATACAGGACAAATGAAATGAAGCTTGATGATGTGTCTGTACCTGAATAGCCTTAAGGGTGCAATAATCAAAAGTCAAATGAAGGAAATAATTTGATGTCAATCTCACACATTCTTGGAACTGGATTCTTTTTTTTTTTTTTTTTTTTTTGACATTAACGGTTGACACGGTTGCCATCAAGAACTGTGTATAAGGTATGTCTACACTTTAGTTTCAAATATTAATGGAATTGCGTTACACAAATGTGTTAGCTTTAAGCATGCTAGCCATCTAACCACTTTAGATGAAGCTCTGAGCATGGTATTGCCTAGGTGAAAAATTGTGAAAAAATGCTTAGTAGGTCAGAGAGGGTCTCCTGCCCTTCTACTCTGCCCTGGTGAGACCACACCTGGAATATTGTGTCCAGTTGTGGCCCCTCAGTTCCAGAAGGACAGGGAACTGCTGGAGAGAGTCCAGCACAGGGCAACAAAGATGCTGAAGGGAGTGGAGCATCTCCCATGTGAGGAAAGGCTGAGGGAGCTGGGGAGCTGGAGCTGAGGAAACTGGGGGATGACCTCATTAATGTTTACAAATATATAAAGGGTGAGTGTCAGGAGGATGGAGCCAGGCTCTTCTCTGTGACAACCAGTGATAGGACAAGAGATAATAGGTTCCAACTGGAACACAAGGGGTTCCACTTAAATTTGAGAAGAAACTTCTTCACGATAAGGGTGACAGACACTGGAACAGGCTGCCCAGGGATGTTGAGGAGTCTCCTTCTCTGCAGACATTCAAAACCTGCCTGGACACCTTCCTGTGTAACCTCATCTGGGTGTTCCTGCTCCAGCAGGGAGATTGGACTGGATGATCTTTCGAGGTACCTTCCAATCCCCAACATTCTGCGATTCTGTGATTCTTTGGATGTGATTCTGTGATTCTTTGAATGTTCCTTTGGCAGAAAAAGCACTAAAGAAAATATGGTTTCTCAATGCTACCATACTTCTTGTAAGGAACATCTTTGGTACAAGTTGTTTCCAAACCTGTTTTACATATTTCAGTAATATGCCACAGCTGTGCGCAATAGTGTCAGATAAAGGGAGGGAAAAATGCAACCAGCTGAGTGACAGGAAAAGAGAAAAGAAAGACAAGGGAAAAGATGTATTTCAGGAATGAACTGAAATATATTTACAGAGTTAGCAGGGGACAGAACAGAGGTGTCATAAATGGAGCTGTTTCGGGACTTGGCACTTTTTTTTTTCTGAAACTACTGGGAATTTCCAGTTGAGGTGTTGATGACACATTTCTATGGATGAGCAAGGAGTGAGGAAAGGATGTGATATGCAGGAGAGAAAATCTGAGAATTTTAATGCAGTGGATGGGATTTACCCCATGTACACTGAAAAGTTCATTTAGACTTCTTGTGGGTTCATTCTGTTGTCACCACAGAGGTTTCTACAGGAAGAGACATACCCATACTTCCATAGAGCGATTCAGATGTTAATATGGCCTACCTAACTTCACTGTTAGCGTTAGCGACCTGATGACTTCCAAAAGTCCCTTCTAACCTAAATTTGTCCGTGATTCCGTGGTTCTTCAAACTGCCATCTGGATGTAACAGCTCTCTCTATTGATTTCTAGAAAGTTAAGGAGGAATACATTTTTGTAGATGCTTCTTGTAAATTCCAAGCACAGGATGTAACCTGGGCCGTGAAAAATGAATATTTTCAGAATGAGTAGGGTGGAAATCTGGTTAATTGCCTGTAGTTGGAGTCCTCAGGTGAGCACCATCATTGTAGAATGCAAGACATTCAAGCACTTTGAAGGTATATAGGATGTGATTTTCTTAGGGTAGAATGTCTTCCAGAAACTTAAACTCTTCTCAGTCACGAACACTTTGAGAAGAAGCCTGTGCGCTTTTCTGTAGAAAAAGCCTTGGTATCCATTTAATCTCATAGGATTACTTCAGTGCAGATACCAGTTATTAAACAGCACATGTCAGTGCTGATCCATCTTTAAGACAAGATGAAATAATGTTATTTGCTAGTTATATTAGACAACAGAGGGCACAGGCATACTGATATTTTTGGAACTACAATTCAAAATCTTCCTTGGAACACAAATAGAAAAATATTTATTTTTGAAAATGCCATTGAAAGTTTACATTTTGGAATGTCTCACTGAGTAAGAATTAAAGTTTCCTACAAGGTCTTTACTTTATCTTGTTTAATGTAACTAGTGACTAATAAAACTTATCTTGTTTAGTAATGGATGAACTAATTATCCCTATACATGTTTAATCCTTTTTAAAACCTGCTAAGCTCTTGGACTTGCAGCTATCATGTGGCAATCAGTTCCACAGGTCAATTATCCCTTGTGAAAAAATATCTTCCTTTTATCCTCTCTGAATGTCTTCCCATCCAGTTCCATAGGATGTTTCATTATTCTTGTAATATGAAACAGGGTAAGTGGGAACAACCAATTTCATGATCTCTATAACATCCCTCATACTTGTTTACCTGCTTTCTTTCCTAATCTATGCTTCATATAAGCATTTTTTTCTGTACCTCAAACATTTCCACAAACCATTACCAAACCTTTGCTTAGCTCTGTTTTGTTTGTGACAATAGGTTAGGCTTAGAATTCTACCATTTTTGTCACCATTTTACTGATTTAACTTGCAATGCTGAATTTGTCACTGTCATTAACTAGACTTATAAATGTCACAGAGGTTATAATTAATGGTTTTACTGTCTTAAGTTGCTTAGCCCATATGTAGCAATTGTTATTAATAAATCAACATGTATCTACAGTTACGTCATTGTGAAGTTGTTATTGTTTGCTTTTGCTGATTAAAAGGAAATAATTCAGGTAGCGATGCATTAGCCACTACAGATGCAGAAAGACTAGACCACTGCATTGCCTGTTGCTGCAGTGTCTAACTTTGCCTGCTGACTGGCATATGCAGCTTCAAAGGGAGTCTAAATTCTCCCTAGGCAAACTCACAGAATAAGGTATGCATCTCCTAAAATTATTTTCACAAACCCAGTGCATCATGCTGAGCATATCTGATAGATATAGGATTAGAATCCAAGTTTTCCCATTCTGCCTGTGTCTAGAGTTATTATCTCTTCAATAAGCACAATTAATATTTAATTAAAGTGGAACAGATTCACTGGAAAAGACTGTGAGACCCACAATCTCCTGGCCCATCTCTTGGTGGTTAGGGTATTCTCCTGGGAGGTAGAGAAATAGAGATGTGGTTTCAAATCCCCCCAGGAACAAGAGGAACTTGCACCTGGGACTGCCCCGTTCCAGGTGAAGCCATGAGACTTTTGAATACAAAAGAGGCAGCAAGAGGGTTATAAATCTCATTTTCTTGGATGCGTCTATCTGTGCTCTGAAAGTGTTTCTGGCTTAGGTCCTGCGAGCCAGATAGACAGGGAAACCACCTAGTTTGCAAATCCAGTCCACAGTGCAATAAGAATAGGTGTGGAGCACCTTGGCATTATGAGACTGCTGCAGAAGTGTGAGGGATTTTACTGGAAAATGGTAGCTGTGGTAACTCTGGTGGTCTGGGGATATAATGTGAGGTGGGTTTTGTGGACAGTCAGTGTATTTATTTAGACCAACTAATATCACTGGAAAAAAACAGTTAAGTGTTTTACACAAATAAGCTGCTAACCTTTTTTTCAGGCTTGCAATAAACCCAGGAACATTAATGCAAATGACAAACTGAGAATTATTGTTCTGAATTTAATAACTTTTGTTAAATAAATTAGTCTAGGGGAAATGTAGAAACTGATGGAAACTTAGGTGTCTAAGGGTTAGGTAAAATTAGACAAATTTAAGGGTCTAAAACATGATCTTTGGCTTCTGCAAAGTTTTTCATCAGGCTGTGGTTTTGTATTTTTAACATTGTTTTTCAGCAAAAGCATTACAGGAAGTCAGTAGTTACAACAGGCTAAAGAACATTAATCAGTGCTGTTCAGAGTTCCCATCCTCCATGAGGGAAGCATTGGGGACAGCACAGAGAAGGATGACAGTTAGAAGCAGATGGTGAGTAAACTGTTAAGAGTCCAACTTCATTAGCATTGCTTTGATAGATTAATGGTGCCCTGAAATCCTGCCAGGCAGGCTGTTGCCAAAGGTGCCATCTGCGTGGAAAAGCATACACATCAAGAAATTCAGCAGGGAAAAAAAAAAGAAACAACAAAAAAACAAAAAAAGAACAACTAGCTCCCTCAGTCACACCCTAAGTTATTTCCACCCACCATGTGCTGATGGATAACCAAAAAGTCAATAGTAATTATAATAATGTTGAATTACATTAAAAAAGAAAAATGATACCTGAATGTCATGCTCTGTACTTTCAGGCAGTGCGTCTTCCCAAAATCAATCTAATCATATCTTCTATTATTATTATTATATTGTTGACAACAACATCAGTATCCTTTTACTTATTATTTTTGCCATTACTTGCAATGTGGACACATCTGGAAGGCCAGTTGTTGTATGACTTCACATTTCAGTTGTAAGAGGCAAACCCTGTTCCAGAGAGATCAGCAAAGGATTTTTCAATTCCATTCTAGTTTGTATTTAGCTGCAAATGAGATTGTTCCTGTTTAGTTCCAGTCTGAGCCAATAACTGTTTTGTAATTAGTTTGTTAACCCTGAAATAGTTTTGCATGGTTCACAATCAGAAAATAGAAAATATAGAAAGGGGAGATTTTCAGATAGGGAAGAGGTGGCCGAGGCTTCAGCAGCAAGGAGGTTTAAGCTCCAGCTCCCCTGACAGATCTTTTGCATTTGTTGTATAAGGAACTTTTCCCTAGATCCCTGTGAGGGGACTGAAAGCTTTGATGCTGCACTTGATTAGGAACATGAGTGGGATCTGTGCTGTGGTGAGTGCGTAAGAAATGTCAGTTAGAAGAGCTAAATATCTCACAGTTTTCCCTTCCTCTTTATTCATTCCACCTGCAAGTAAATCTGTTCCTAAACATGATTAATTTCTGTGTAACAAGATACAACCATGAGATTATTGCAGGAACCTCATCAGGCTTGCAGGGTTGCAATGCATTGCCTCTGATAACAGGAATCAAGATCCAGCCCCTTCCTACCTGATCCAATTTGCAGAACACTCACTTGCAGCATAATCAAAAAGCCTGTGGGTCTGTAAAACTGCCCAGCCTTATGGTGCAGAAACAAGGACTGATGTTTTATAGACTGCTACTTCATGTGGACAAGACAGGGAAGGAAGAGGGACAGGAAAGTTGCAGTGTGGCAGTTGGGCCTTGAAAACAGAAGGGACAGTTCTATTGCCTAAACAGTGGAATCTACAGCTATTTGAGAAGCCTTAGAGTATTCAAGGTGGGTAGCAGATGAATGGCAGATACATGAAAGGACCTATGGGAAGCTGTCCCTTGACTGGTATCAGCTGGTGTGGGGCTATCAGTGGGGATATCTTCGTATATTTCAAGACAATTTTGATTAAGCAACAGAAACAAGGCCTGATGAAGAATATGTGGAGTCCAGGCTCAGACAACCAAGTTAGGTATCTCCATTCAGGTGCATATATCAATTGGCCTTAAAATTCCTATATTTGTCCATATGAGAGCAATTTGACTGGCTAACGTAAGCACATGATACAGTTGCCTTATCTGTGGGCTTCTACTGGCTTTCATGATACCCCAGGATATCAGGAAGGACCTGAGGGTCTCCTATAAATCCCAGGTCAAGGCCTACAAACCTGTCTCAGATATGCCACGGTGTCTCAAATGACACTAAATGCCTATGTGGGGAAGAGAGTCAAGTCTATGTTCACATAATTGTACCTCTAAATTTAGGTGTCTGAATCTGGAGCTGAATAACATTTAATGAGACTTTGTTCTGAACAGACCTCTGACAAAATACTGTAGATTTTTTTTGGGAAAACAAAAGAAAACAAAACAAAACATATGGGGGGTTGACAAGCTGCAGGTGGATGCCCAAAGGAGGCTGTGATCCTGCAGGAAGACCATGGTAGAGCAGGCTGCTGGCAGGACCTGTGGACCCAAAGAGCTGGAGCATGTTTGCTGGTGGGATTTGTAACCTGATGAGGAACTTAAGCTGGTGCAGCCTGTTCCTGAAGCCCATGGGAAGGACTCAAGTTGGACAAGTTTGTGAAGGACTCTCTCCCATGGGATGGAACTCATGCTGGAACAGGGGAAGAGTATGAGTCCTTCTCCCGGGGAGGATGATCGTGTGATAAACTGACCGCAACTTCCACTCCCCATCCCCCCTGCACTTCTGGGCAAAGGATGTACAGAAAATCAGGAGTGAAGTTGGACCCCAGGAAGGCAAGAGGGGTAGGGGAAAGGTGTTTTAATATTTGGGTTTATTTCTCATTACTCTGATTTGATTGGTAATACATTACATTAATTTTCCTGAGTCAAGTCTGCTTTGCCCATGGGGGTAATTGGTGAGCAACCTTACTCTTATTTCAACCTGTGAAACTTTAATCATATTTTCTCTCCCCTGTCCAGTTGAGGAGGGGAGTGATAGCAAAGCTTTGGTGGGGACCTGGCATCCAACCAGGGTCATCCCAACACACCCCAACAAAACAGAATCAAAAGCAGACTTAAAATTAGTAGTACACTTCAGTCAGGCAGGTAGTACCCAAGGGGAAATATTGCCCAAATCTCCTGACTTTTGGTCCGAACAGGTTAACAATGTATGCCGACCTTGTATGAAATGCTGAGGAATTCAACACAAACCCAACCTACATTCCAATAGCGTCTAAGCAAAATTTCAACAGGTGATGGCAACAATCAGAAAGAGCAGATGAGAAGAGAGATACCAGGAAAGTAGGGTAGTAATATTGATGGCATATAATTATCTGCAATACTAGCAAAGGCTGGGCAGGTTGGGCAGTCTCCATTACAAATATTGGCTGTGTTTAATGTGTTGGTGAAGTCTGAGTCACTTGCACAATGTTGACTGTGACTTCAAGTCAGTTTAGACCAAGCTCAGTTGCATGCAAGGCTTAACTCTCGATTCTCCACCTTACTTAAGAATGTTCTCAGATCTCACCAGCCGCAAACCTAGCTAAATCCATGTATTAATCACAATTATTCGGCATGATGTTAAATACAGTTTTTCATGAGTTGCGGTCAAAATTCCTGCAGATACAGTCAGGCTTACAAAAAATTTCCCAGGAAAGAAACCACACATAATGTCCAAAGTTCATGTTAATGTTGATTCATGGCTTATTGATTCTCCAAGGAAGCAATAAATCTCTTGTGGATTTAATATTTATTCTGACCTATACTTAAGAACCATGGAAAATAATTTAAAGGAATTAACCATACTCCATTACAGTATTCTTTCAGCAGTGTTTTTGCTTTCATGCTAAATTTACAATATCTGTTTTTTTTTTTTTTTCACTTATTTTTAATATGGTCAAGCCTAGACTAAGTCTAGCTTTACAACTTACATACTGCATTGTTCGGCTATAGAAAGCCAATTTAATTATTTCTATATTTGTATCTCTTATGTTTTGGTTTGTTGTTAAAATATAATTTCTGAATGTACTCAATTTAGTTTGCTAATAGACTCCCAAAATCTTACCAGTATTGTGAAATCCCATAGAAAAAATACAGATTCATCAAACATAAGAGACAAAGGAGAACTGAGAACAAGAGTACGATATTCTATAAAACTATTAAACTATAAACTACTAAACTATAAGCTATTAAGTTTGCCTTGCTTATTTTTACACTGAATCTCATAACTGTGGTCACACTAAAGGATCTTGGTCCTCTGGAGTCTAAAACTCAGTGTGGGATCAGGGAAGACTTGGACTTTAGAAGTATGACTTGGAACCTCTGCGGTGGGTTCTGTTTGTATCTGTCCACATGTCACCTTTTTCATGGTCTTGAACAATATTTCAGGGAGATCTCAGCTGCTTATGGAGCCATAATTTGTAGCCTGGCTTATTAAAAGAACATGAAGGTGCTGCTAGTTTATGTTAATATGCTCTGCAATAAACTGTGGTGAAGTATGAACGTCTGGTCCCTAGGGAGCAATGGAGAGAAGGCTGGTAGAAACCGCCTTATTTGCACTAAACTAAGACATTCCCATTTGTGAGTCAAGGCTGTGAACCATCAAAAATGCTTGCAGACCTTCAGGAACAGGTAGTTGCTCAGCCGAAATGTTCCCAGATCTTTTGGACCCTGGTAAAAGAACAAGACACATCAGAAGAACATGAGGAAAATAGAATTCTCTGCAACACTTTGGAGGCCTAGTCTGCCTTATTAATACCTGTGTATTTTCTGTTGGCATTTACCTCCACTGCACCTAAGGTCTACATTGAAAATAATGCACAAATACTGAAGCATATCAGTTTATATTATATGATGTACCTCAGATGCCATGTGCACTATACTGCTTTACATTTCAATAACTACACATGGTCTCCCAGGATATCACATTTCAAGTATTTTCAGTATCCCACATAGGTTCTTTTATATTCTCTGAATAAAGGAGACAATTTTTTTTTTTTTTGGTAAATTGTTTGACAGTTTGGCTTTCTGCTTCTTCATTTTCCCTAGGTTTTGATGTGAATAGTTTCTGTACCTCCACCTCTCATTTATTTTCAATTTACGAAGCCCAGGCTAAGGAGTGCCCACACCCAAACAACAATGACTAAGACTTCGAAATAACATGAGGCATCTTTAACTTATTCTCCAAACGTGTAGCAATGAATGAGGTGCTGCCCAAAGAAATTGGGTGAGACAATTTCCCAAGTAATGAATTAATAAATGTTGCAACACTTGTTAATGCCAGCCAAAATCTCAACTTGACATGCTGGAACGTGATCAGAGCTCTCCTTCTCAGCAACCTTTACTTTGTTAGACAAGATGGTCCTGCTGTATTTAACTAACATTAAAAAGGAAGAATTGGTATCTGAAATGTGTTTTAAAATACTTGGAAGTTCACAGAGCAAGAACTGGAATAACATACCAAGATACATGCCTGTTTCCAAGAAGAGTAAACCTTGATGTCAGTCCTGCTTCAACTGACATTGGGAACTATTTAACCACATAACCATTTACCTTTATCAGAAGCAACATCAGAAACCACCAGGTCAGGTTATCAGGAGTGATTTCTTTAGCCTCCTATAACACAGAATTATATACGTCTCACACTCATATTTGCCTGATCCAATTTTAGCTATGTTAAACTTGGATATTTAGTCTAAACTAGGTACCCAAAGAGCCTCTCTAGGCAAGAAAGAGGGAGAGAGAATGAGAAATGTGCCTTGTTGGCAATCTAGATGGTGAGTTCAGTTGAGCTTAATTGTCTTGGAGGTGACATGCGTCTTCAAGGAAAAGAAAGGAATCATTACTAAGTAGTTTTGACTAAACACCTAGCATTTAGGTGACCAAAGGACAGTGATGTGTATCCATCATAACACCTCAGATATGCAATTCTTCTAGTTTTAAAGCTGAGCTATGGGAACCTCATGAAGGTGTGTTTCTTTAGAGTTTGAGACAGATGCAGTCTGGTGATGAGAATGCCCTATTTTCTTAAATGAAACACAAACAAGTAGGGGAGTGAGCCCTTCCAGGGAACTCTGGGAAATATTTTCATAGAAAAATTAAAAAATGCCACCCATTGGCTTGAGAAAATTCACCATTTTACACATATTATGCATATTGCAGAAACTCTGCTGGCCAGGTTGAGTGACTGATTTGCACCAAAGGGCAGGATCCCCTAAGGACATCTCCACTGCCTAAGAGGGTCTGGTCTTCCTAGAAGACTGGTGACTTCTGTGAATACCTCTTCCCGCCATGTGAGTCCATATGATCCAAATTCTGCAAACTAAAATGTGAACCAGAAACTTCTGAGTTTCTAGTCAGGCTCTGGAGATCAAGGCCCAGGAGCCTGAAGTTTTGACTTGTCATCTCCTCAGTCGTTCTTAGGCACTTATGCCTCTGGACTTGAGCCACCCAAGAAGTGCACTACATGCATATTTTTCACAGGAGACTGTTGGCTTCCCCATGGTATTTGCATTTCAATGTTAAGCATATACTTAAAGGCCTTCCCGCCTCGAAGTCTGCAAAATATATCTCCTGAAGCCAAATTTTCAACAGAAGCCAGTCACATGGGAGGGAGGGACTTTCCAGCTCTGGGTGACCAACTTTATCCCGTCATAGCTGGTGTCAGAGGCCCTCTCAATGCAAAGAAAATCACATAATACTCAGGAACAGGGACCCTTGACATGCCCAGTATTTTATCTTCTCTATCTTTAAGAAAGGGATATTAAGCCTTCTCAGCCTCAGATGGTTGTTGTGAAGATTAATTAGTTAATGCTTTTACAGCATAGTGAAGATGTAAAGTGCTACTACATAAAAGTATTATTAAGTGCCTGCAGGGTCTTGCTGTTTAATGTGGCTGAATGGGAAAGCCTCTGAACCATGGAGATTAGGTAATTTTAAAATAGTTCTTTTCAAATTGTATTATTTTTAACTCCTTTTTGTTACTAATATCCTCTCAACAGGGGTTGGAAATATTTACTCTATTCATTGTCTTTTACTATGTTCTCTAACACACACTTTTAAATAAACACACACGACCTAGGGTTTTATCTGCATACAGAGTTGTATTGGCTTAAAAAAAGGTGTGATTTTACAGCAATTTAACTTACCCTAATCCTTTTATTTCAAATTTAAATTAAGCTTATTTCAGTTCAGCATAAGCTGATTCTGAGCAAGTTTACGATAAACTGAGATAAGCCACTCTAAAACTGAAATTAATGTGTCCACATAGGGATTTGATCTAGTTTAACCAAGGTTATGAATGTGCACAGAAGTTATCGTGGCATAAGCCAGAAAATGAATTTAGAGCTTGCAAATGACTAAGCAGTGCCTGCTACTGAACTTACCCCTCAGCACCTCCTCTCCAACAACCTTAATGTTCATCAAGAGATAACCAACCTCCAATTACTTCCTGCTTTAGCACAGGGTGAAAACATGCACATAATAAGTACTGTGAAGCAGTAAGGATTTGATATATGTCCAATGTGAACTGGAGAAAGGGGAAAGACATTTAGGCAAGGACTATCTCGTAGCTGGAATTGCAGTCCTCTGTCTTGCAGGAATGACAGAGAGGATGGAGGGGGGATGATTACCATCCAGCTTGACAGTGTGTGCCTAATTGCAAACAAACTGCAAATTCGCCCTTCTTGTTCAATCTCATTTATGTGTCTGTATGTTGCTTTGGCTGACTTACGTCCATGCAAATGTGTGCATAGACACACTCTGAATTGTTCCTGTTCCAATGAGTGGCTATTACCCTAATCAAAATGGTGGCATTCAACACCGCTTTTGTCTTAATGTATGTAATTGCACAACTGGTAAATTGAGGGGCAGTTGATAGAAACTCAAATTTATGCAGGTATGTTAACAGAAAGGGAGAGAATGTAGCTTGTTCTGTTACAAGAACAAGAAAAAATAAGTACAGGAAAAGAGAAATTAAAGGAAAATAAAAACTAGAAGAACAAAAATCAAAGAGAGAGAGAAAAAAATGCTTTTGTTCCTTATGTCAATATTATCAATATAAACACTATGGAAAACAGTGAAATTTCATTTTCATTTTGGGTAATATTGGGTCAAAATACCTGACACAAACGACTTCTGAGGAATCAAAATTGGGTCACATATGAAAGACCTACATTTTTTAACAATGTATATTCTTACTTCTCCTTAAGTGACTTAAATTTTTGGTTACTTGGTTGTTCTCAAGCACTGATGAATGTGATTAGCAAAATAAATAAGGGTAATAGGTGTTTTCCCCTTCACTTAATTTATTTATTTCATTCAAAGCAAGCTGAAGATTTTACAAAATTAAAATCTAAATTTAGGCGCCCAAACCCTTATTTAGAAACTTAGGTGAGAAACTTATTTAGCAAAGATCATAAGCACATGTTTAAATTGATCCTGGTTCAGGAATGTGCTTAAGTATATGCTTTAATCTGATTAAATATATGTTTAATGTTAAACACATGTTGAAATGCTTTCCTGAATTGTGGCCTGATTTTCAAAAGTGTTAAGTACCTTGAACATCTCATTAAGGTCAAGAAAAGCTGCATGTGTTCATGCTCTTACCCATCAGGGCATTTTCTTACATGTTTACATTCGGGTTTAGGAGCTTAGCCTTTTTTTTTAGTAAAATTTTGGACTCAGTGTTGCTGAAGGTAAACACAGAAACATCTGGATTCATACCTTATCTGAACTATCTACCTCTAATGAGTTTTCAAAGTTGGGCTGAAGGACTGAAAACTTCAGCACAGCCTTGGTTTGTTTGGTTTTGTTTTGTTTTTGTTTTTAAAATGTAATTTTTAGTGCTCTCTGTTTCCATTTGGAAATGCTCTGCTCTTTCCAGTCCCAGCCAGAACTAAGAAATGAAGAGGTGTGTGAAAAGAAGTATTACTATTAAGATTATTTATTAAGTGCTGACAGCATGCTTAGTTCAGAGCAAGACACAAGTGAAGGCAGACCCTTCTTTGCAGATCTTACTCACAGGTAGTCTGGATTAATTTCAAGTTCCAGATGGCTTTTCAGGGTGGTTTCTATTTTATCTGAAATAGTTTTACTTTTTCTAAGAAAAACAAAGAGATAGTTTATGATTGGAAAGATTAGTTTTTTCCCCCTATTCTAAGATTATAGCAAATTAAAGGCCAGACATGTTTTGGCTTCTAGAACTTTAAAAAGTCTGCTCAATCCTGTTTCTTTTTTTTTTTTTTTTTTTTTTTTTTTTTTTTTGTTTTGTTTTATTTTTGTTTTGTTTTTGTTGGTTTTGTTTGTTTGTTTTTTGTTTTTTGTTTTTTGTCATTGTTCTTAAAAAGGAACAGTAGTTTTTAAACTGCTTCTCACTGCGTAAAGATATATTTGTAGGCTTTGTGCATTTTTTTTCCTTCATAAGGAACTTTCATTTCCAATAATCTTCACCCACGTGTTTTGATTTACATCAATAGCAGCTTTCCTACTGACTCAGAAAAGCTTTAGATCTAACCTAAAAGCCTTTCTGCAGCTGAGCCTTGCTAAGGGGTGGTAATTCTTAGCCTGTTCCCACCTGCTTATTTTTACTCTTTAGTTCCAGCCTCCTCCCTTGCAGCACTAAGAAGGTATTTCTCACTTCTCACCCCAAACGTATACACAAAACCGTCAGGACAGCTGCTGCCTGAGCAGGTTTTGCTAGTCTGTTCTGGAGGAGAAATATTCTCTTGTTTTTAAGCAAGACTGGGACCGTGTTTGGTAGCGACACGACAACTGTACTGCAACTCGACATGTGTGTGATACCAAATTAATCAAGGCAACCAGGTACTGGTATAATTATAGTCTACGTGACACTAACCTGTGCCCAACTCTGACTCAACCTGAGAAACATGGTTTGTCCCAGTCCTGCTCCATGTCTGTCCCCACCATGGGCTCACATCCTCCGCTTTTTTTCCTATGTCCTTCATTTACCATGTGACCTCTCTTTAAAAGCAGGAGTTGAAGTGGGAGATGCTCCTTCTTCCTTCTGACCAAGGCAAGATCTTCTGCCTTTAGGTTAATGCTGGAATAAAATGGAATTCTTCTCTGAGAAGGAAGGGGGCATAAGTCCTCAGAAAAGAGCCAGGGTGGAAAGTCATACAAGAGGACTTCCACTTTGTTGTGGAGTGGCAAATAAATTCCAGAGGGGAGAAATGAGTCCTAACAACCTGTAGTGTTAAAGTTTCCAAAATACTGTTTCACCCTAAGTTCTTCCCCTCTGTTCCCCCAAAATATAGGGGCTCCTTGTATAAAATACTTCACTGTGCTGTGATGCTTGGTGATATTGTGATACTTTTTTTGTATCTTAACATAAAATTCAAATGACATTTCCCAAAACTATTGTGTGGTCTTGTTGACTATTCAAAAGTGATGGTAAATTATTAGGGTACGGGAAGGTGGTGACAAACATTTGGGATCAGAGTGGCATTGGCTGTTATTTTATTCTGCTCCAGTGTGGGCAGAAAATGACATCTGGCTGTAGTCTTTCGAGTGAGTTACTAAATCCTTCAGTTTGGCCTCACATCACATTAACTATCTAAAATGCATTTTGTCTAGTTGTCTAGGCTCCCTCTGCAGATAATGAAGAGAATCCGTAGAGTGATTCATCCCAGAATCATGAGGTGATTGATTCATTTAATATATGATGTACACCTACGCACATTTGGACTACAAGGTGAATTTAGACAACCATGTTACATTAAACATTACAATTTAAGGTGCCTAATGTAAGATGGAGCCATCTCAAAATCTTTATCAGGAATGCTTAGCTCTGAGATCAGCTTTGGTACCTTTACTCCACCTCATCTGATTCACAAGTTTACTTCCTTATGGGGACTTGTTTTGTGTGTTCCAGATTAATGATAATCATGATAATTCTTTAAGGAGATTAAGTAATCCTCACAGTCACCATATGTAATAGGTAAATATAGATATCGCTGTTTTACAGATGAGGAAATAGACAGTGAGAGTTTAAGTGACTTGTTCTATCTAATTTAATCTTGTTTGAGCTAATCTAATCTATGTTTTATAAATAAATCACCCAGTAACTGTGATATGTAGGCAAGAGACAGTCAAGCCAGTGCTGGAGACAGTACTTAGGAATTCCTAGCTCCCAGGCCTATCTTTGTCCTGCAAAACCATTGCCTTAAGAAATAAGACATAGCAGCAAATCAAGTTTCCATGGAGTATTTCTAACTAATTTATTTTAATGCAATGGAAGTTCTGAAAACACAGAACTTCTCTTTCTTTCTCTGAATAAATTGGAATAAGATTTTTTACTGCACAGAAGAGCTGTATATGAAGAAATGGATGGGACAACTCTGTGGTAGGTGTTATTTATGTTATTCCTTTGGAGTGTTATCTGGGAGAAGACATAAACCCCTTTGACAATAAGGTGATATGACTTCAATCTTAAGTCCTTCCCCTAGGAGTTAGAGATATTAAAATTAATAAAGAAAAGCTATTTGTTTGAATTGTTTTGTTACTTTGAATTTTTAGTTGTTTTATTTTTTTTTAAACAAATACTTTCTACTCGGTTAGTGTTTACTCCTAAAAGTTGAAATCTGTTTGTGAGATGGGCCTGTATGGGCAGCACGTTTCTTGGGAAACAGAAGTTCAGATCTATAACTCACTTTTGACTTACATGAGTGAAAGGATGAGATCCTCTCTGAATGAGTCTCTGCTTGCTGAAGCAAGAAAGATGAAGGTTCATTTCCCCTTCCTAGCTCAAATAAAGGGCAGATATGAACCAGTCTGGAATGAATGTTCAACCTTAAGAGTATTTGCTATCCCTGGGCAAAATCTGTTGCCTTTGGGTTTTTAAGTGGTTGTTTAAGGTTGGCGAGATTTTTGTGGAAATGGGAAAAGGCTTTGGAATTTTACAAAGACCAAGGAGGAGGAAATAATTGTTTCATTCAATTTATTCAGCTAGTAACACAGATGGAAGAGAGCTCAGGATAGCACACTGGCAGGACTGGCTTCTGGAGGTTCCCCAAATTATAGGGTGCATTTGCAGAGTGAAATGTAGTTTTCAGACATTTACATGAGAAAGTGATCTCTTCTCTCAAATGAACCATTTCTTCCCTGTTCAGTTTTTACTACGGGTACAGTCAGTGAGGCCTTCCATGATTAGCTCTATCTCGGAAGTACGGGGCAATCACTTCTCCACAGAAACATGTTCTACCTCTTTCAAAGCCTCTGGTTAAATTTTTATCTAAGTCATCAGATTTAGCAATTTGTAACTGATCTAATCTCTCTGCAAAATCCTTGCTCACCGAAACTGTATCCAACAACTCTTCACCGTAAACCTTGTTGTTCATATAAAAATAGAACCGCAAATTATGAATTATGTTGGTGTCTTTTCTTTATTCTCTCTTTTTTTTTTTTTTTTTTTTTTTTTTTTTTTTACTTCTTATGACCTATCACCCTTTCTTTTAACCTAAATCAAACAGATTTGCAGATTTGCTTAACAATAGCACTTTATGAATCATATCACCAATTGCCAGCTATCATACTGTGAAACAGCTAATAATGTATAATTAACGTTATAGGCAAGTAATGAATCACATCATCATCGCTGACTGTCTACCACATTATTAAAAGGAAAGATTTAAGTAGTCACAACTACCTTTTTATTTTCTTCCCTCCTTCCCCCAAAGTACTGTAAGAAGAAAAGGAAATTCCAGCTCTGTATGTCAGCTGTTATTTCCATCAAACAACATGATACATCAAAATGATAGTCATGATCATTTACATAGGAAAAACCTAAGACAGATAGGTAAATAGGTTAACACTTTCTGTAATTTATCATATTTACTGTCAGCATGTGCATTAAAACATGCAATTTGCTGAGATCAGTAGCATCTCTGAGCAGAAGGAGTAAAAAAATTAGTTATAAAAAGACACATGCAATTTGAAAAATTATTAGAAAGAAATTCACCTCCAGGTTCTCATTGGACAGTGTGCAGTATTTGTTCTCTAAGAAGCTAACTAAGTTAGTCTTCATATCTCTATGTTTAGGTCTTAATTTTTTGCAAGTTAAGCAAGGTATTTGAACAGCCTGTTTCACATCCGTACCAAATTCTTGGTTACTTCAAATGTTTTTTTTCTTTTTTTTTTTCCCCCCCTTTTTTTCAGTTTTGGTAAATAATTCTGCCCAGTTCTGAGCATCAATATGGCAATTTTTCAGCTCATATTTCACTAAAAATAATAATGCTTCTGTAGAAATCTCCTCTTCCTGCTCTGCCCATACAGGAGAAATGGTTCACCCTTTGCCCACTAGGCCAAGAGTCACCAGAAGCCTTTCCAAAGTCGTTAATACATTCCTAATAGGTGACTGAGGAGAACCATGTCCATAGAGCCTTACACAATACGTGTAGGAGGTCAGACAAAGAGTGCTTGCCAAGCAGTTTCATTGACCTATTTGACTCGTTCAGTTGATCAGTGGAAGAGCAACTACTAAAGCTAATGAAAAAGCGGCACAACAGCCATTCTCCCTGACCCTTAGGGGGAAAACAGGAACACACCTTGTTAAGTTTGATTACGCAGAATTTGGATAAATATTTACATGTAACAGAATCAGGACCTTTTCTCTATTTCTAATGTCTCAGGTGTCATAATAAGGAAACTTTAAAATATGTATCTTCCCAACATGCCTCAGATTTGAAAATATACTTGTCTTGTAGGTAGTTAGAGAATAAATCCTTTCTCAGGAGAAGTCTGTGTCAGACAAGGATATTGAAATGAAGTTTTCTGTTTTCCTTGCAAATGCTTTAGATGTCCTTTCACCTGTAAACTTCAAATTGCAATTATTTTTTAAAGTATTTTAAAACAAATGAACAAATGATACTCTCTTTAATGGGTATATTTTACGCTCCTTCAACAAATGCATTTCCATCTTTTGATCTTTCCATCTTTTTTTTTTTTTTTTTATCAAAGAGGAGAAACGAAGAAAGTTTCATTCTTTTAACACTAATATTTTAACATTTTTCCTCTTCCTTTATCCCTCATTCTTCATGTCTTCCTTCTTAGCAATTCCCTCTTCCCTTTATTTCTACTTTGGTAATGGAAAAAACCAGAAACTCTGGATGAGACCCATTTGTTCTGATGCCGAATTACTCATTGTAGTGTTGCTTATTCCTAGTGGAAGCACCTGCAGAAGGAAGATCCTCTGATTTAGTTGCTGTATCTTCCAAAGATGCCTATAGCTGTCCTTTGAATACAGAGTATGCCTATGGCAACTGGTTCATACTCAAATATTTAAGTGTAAATACATGAAGTTAAATGATAGCAATACCACCCAGGTATGAAAACTTGAAATAAATTGGATATTCCCTTTTCCTTTGATAGCTTTTTTTTTTCCTCCTTTTGCAAGCCAAAGTACAAATGGAGGAAAAAAATGAGGGAAGAACATGAAAAATCACTGGCATTCAGCTTGTTAAAGAGAAGTTGGAAACATATGAATATTTCCATCATTAGCTGCACTATTTATAATACTAATAACAAACTAAAACAGAGACTGTCATAAAAACACTCGGTATATAAGTATCGGTTCAGTACAGCACTACAGAGGTAGATATGACTGATTTGTGCACAGTACCCAGCAGTCAAAATAGTCAATGAGGAGGAGGGAGTAGTGAGCTCATTTCTTCCCTGCATTTAAGAGACTTTGTACATATAGGTCTCACTTTCCATCAGTTTATATTGACAATGTGGAAGACATTGACCTGATCTTATAGCAGTTGGACTGCCCATCTGAGAATGAGCAGGTCTGGATTATGACTTCTGTTCCCAGGCTTTATTATGTATTTTGCATCAGGCAGTCACTGAGTAAAACAAACCTGGGACCTGTGCCAGGGTTTGTCCACACCCATGCAGTTGCAGAATCGGGACCTCTGTCTTTCCCACAGATATGATTTGTCAGTCCTTTTATGCAAAAAAGTAGAATTTTCTGCTGTAGTGTCAGTCACTTTTTATTCCCAATAGCATTTGAAGCAACATAAATAAGGAGTGTTGTTGTTGATGTTGTTTTGGTTTTGGTTTTTTGTGTGTGTGGTTTTGTTTTGTTTTGTTCTTTTATGGTGATCTGTTAATTATTTCCCCTATTGGAAATATTTCAGATAGTTTGCTAATATTGTTCCCATTTCCTGGGCCATTTGTCAGATATCTTTTTCCTCTAGAACTACTGAGTAATTTAGTGCTTTATGGAATTATAATCTCAAAAAGGCTCCAACTCTAGTGAAATTTTGCTTTAAGAAAGGCCTTCCACCTACTATCAAATTACATTTTAGTGTCTCTCATTGAACTATATGGTATTGGTCAACATAAAATTGAGTTGCCTGTTGAAAAAAAAATCAAGATGGTATAACTGTCAATTTTGAAGTAATAATTATAGTTTTATGCAGTAAGGTATTTATTATATTATCAAATTAATACACCTTTTGGCATGTCAGGGTCTGTGGGTAATTATAGTTTAGTATTGTGGTAATAATTTGTATAATTTATGTTACTTATGAAGCAGTACTGAAAGCCAAAAAGCTGTCTGGCATAATTACTGTTAAGAAGCAAGATCAACAGATATCCCTAGCCAAAAGAACACAGCCCTAAGGGTAATAGACTCAAACAAGCAGAAGTCACCTCAGGTATTTGCTTTGCAGTTTGCCTTTTCTCACCTGAGAGATGGCCCACCCACTATTCCAGGTTACATTAACAAGAGTTGGTTGCTTTTATGTTATTGCTTTCCACTGACCTTGAAGTTCTCATTTTAAAAGTGAAAAGTAAGAAAGTGGTAGTGGGGAGCCCTTTGTAAGACCTAGTTCTTCTGAAATGAGAAGAAAACAGTTTGCTGTGAGATGAGGGTGGGTGAATTAGTACTGATTCTCTTCTTTCCATTGACTTGGGCATGGAAATTTTTTTATTTTTTTGTGACTGTGCTCTTGTTTTTATTTTTTTTTTTTTTTTTGTTCTAAGTGCCATGCAAACACAGAACAGAAAGATAGTCTTAACATTAAAAGTCTATGCAAAGCTCACTCTGTAAGATAAAGTTTATTACTGTTTAAACATATTCGTAAATGTCTTAGGAGCTTGGGTAGAAATAGGCTGAAAGTCGTGTCCATTACCCCCCATGCCCAGCTTCTGTGTATTTATGCAAATAAATGCATAGAAATGCACAAAGTGCCCTCATCAACTTTCAAAGCTCAGACCTCTCCTGGCGGATACTTACTCTTGTTTTTTTCTGAAATAAATAGTCTCCAGAAATTTTAAGTAAATAGAAATATCTCAGGAATAATCTATAAATTTTGCCAATAAAATCATGATCACGCTGTCCAACCCAAACTATAAACCTGCCTTGCTTCCTTCTCCCCTCCATCCTCAGCATCACTCTTACAAATGGAAAATTTAAGTCTGGTGTCATGTTCTGTGAAGGTTACAGACTCAAGCCTTAGCTGAGGAAGGTTATGAACAAAGGCCAAGATCCACAAGGGTATTTAAATACGTAATTCTAGTTAATTTATATGTGCCTGATCCTGAAAACATTTCTGTACATACTCAACTTTCACTGGCTGGGTGATCTTCCTAAGTCAAAGGCACAGAGGTGTGTATATTGTGGCTAAGTAAAGAAATACCGAATGGAGAGTGTCCTGCCAGGAGGTCACTCTTCTACTATATTACGGAATGTCACAAGCTCTGCCTAAGTCTGGTGAGGAAGAAGGTATTTTTCCTTCCTTTTTTTTTCTCATGCCCTTTATTTCTGAAACTCTGTACTACCTAGAGAGAAAAATAGCAAAAAAAACCCAAACAAAACCAAATACCCCACTGACCTTGTTCTACATTTTTTGACTGTCAGCACCAACTGACTGCGAAACTCCTTGGTTGAAGTCTGAGTAGAGGATACAAGGGAGGGATTCATCTCACTTAATGTTATGTATCAAAAAGCTGGATGTCTAAATCTGAGGTAGACTCACTTCAGAGTCAACTGACAGAAGCGGGCACGTCCAGGGAGTTAGTTATCCGATCTTTGTCAGACACCTATGATGGGGTAAGATGAATTGCACTCTGGAGGTGTCCAGTTCTCTCCATGAAGAGAGCTTGGGGTGACGAGCTCAGACTTAGTTGTTTAGTTTTTAAGACGTCCAATTTAAGGCAGATGAATTTACCTCAAAGGCTTGGAGTGTTTTGCTGAAACTCGAACCAACCTTTTGAAGTTCACTCCTCATCCTTATAGAATACAGGTGTGCCAATATCCAATGTCTCATGTTTTTAATTCTATAGGAATAAAGTTTTGTGTGTGTGTGTGTGTGTATATGTATACTTAATGGTTATACTGTCAAGTTGACCTTCAACAAATAATTAGAAAGCATTTTAATCCTGCTGCATACTGTTTTTGTTGGCAGGTACCCTGGAGAAGACACTCTCCTACACGGAGACAGCTGGGGAATTTCTGCCCACTGTATCATCATTACACAACAAATGGGAGCTTATTAGCTTATAGTCCATCCTACAGGTTGATAAGGTTACTTTGTAGTATGGGGCTAATTAATATAAGACCTCCTTCACTTGGGCAACTGTTATGCCTTTATCTTTGTTTACCTACTCTAACTACCTCATATGATGAATATCATTAGCTATTACCAATGTTTATGCAATATCCCTGGCCATGATCATAAATCCAAGCTGGCCATTGAAGTTGGGAGAAGCAGAATTAGTTCATAAATGCATATTCACGTGGCATCAGATGTCAAAACCTTCAGATAAGCTTGAGAAAGAGAGTCGTAAATGGTCTGGTGAGACAGAAATGCTTTTGCACTGTCAAGGAATCAGAATGGTTCAACAAGAAGACTCTACTGTTGTCATCTCTTTCTTTTCCATGGTGGTGAAGTATCCTTCCTATGTGTCTTCGTTGCCTTGAAGATGAAGAAACCTGAGTGCAGCTGTTGCTTGGCTGAGGAATAATGCCAAACTAATGAAGCACATGAAATTCAAACAGCCAAGTCAGTAAGTCATTTCACAAACATGATGAATCTGGGTGGCTCATGCAACAGTACAGAACAGGCTGGTTGGTTAGGGTCCTTTTTAAAAAAAAATACATAGTTGATCATAGACAAAGAATCCTGTCATGCTTTACCGTGCCAGTGTTTAACGAAGCATGTAATTATGATGTTAACAGTGATATTGCCCAGGCATGAGGCGTGGCAAGGTGGTCTCAAAACAGGTCAGAAAACCCTGTTCCTTATATCTGGACTTAGGTGCTCTTTCTAACACTCTCTGTCTCCTTTGGGAGACAGGATGAGTAACTTAACCTTCTTTCCTCAAGTAATAATCATAATGATATGTATAATGAGAATAATAGTTGTCTCACCTGCCTGACAGGGAGAAGGTGCTGTGAGAATTAATTAGTTTGTGAAGCACTTTGAAGATAAGTGCTACGTTATTAATAAGTAAAACCCACTGCACTTACATACAACTTGCAAGTGATTGTATTATATTACAGTGCTTAGATAACACAGAGATAGTTGCCTTAGAAATACCAGTAGATGATAGAGAATTGAAGAGATACATAACCACCAGATCGCTTGTGTTTTCATTTTGTGTCACGATTTTTATGGGTTTAATGATATTTAGCCCCTAAAATATGTTCCAGTAATGGAAATTATTGTTCACATTTTAAAGATGTCACAGGAGAAAGGAAAAGCAGTGGGGTATGGTGAATGAATATTGACCAAGAGTGAAAACTAGGTGACCTCTCCAGAGACTCTGCCATCCCTGTGATGTGTAATCTTTAAAGGTAGTTCATTAACCTCGGTTCTGATCATCCAGTGTGAGTTTCTTCTTACTGAGCTTGTCTACCATGAATCTTTTGGTGGCTGAGTGAATAACGTTCACTAAAGACCAATGTCACAAATGTGTGAAAACTGGCAGGAACCAGTTTTGAGGCAGGAACCTCTCAAATGTAATTAATTCACTGAGCAAGGATGTTCAGTATCTTTTGGGTCAGTGATATGTTCCTGTGATGTGAATTGTTGAGCTGGCAGCAGGAGCTGAAGGGTATTTTAAATCTGGAAGCCAGACAAAAGTTGCTTGGAGCGAAATTAGTAAACATAGACTCATAGAATAATTTAGGTTGGAAAGACCTTTAAGATCATTGAATCCAACGGTTAACCTAGCACTGCCAAGTCCACCTCTAAACCATACCATGTCCCCAAGAACTTCATTTCTGCATCTTTTAAACCCCTCCAGGGATGGTGACCCCAACACTTCCATGGGCAGCCTGTTTCAATGCCTGACAACCCTTTCTGTCAATAATTTTTTCCAAATATCAAATCTGAACCTCCCCTGGTGCAACCTGGGGCCATTTCCTCTTGTCCTGTCACTTGCCACTACAACCTCCTTTCAGGTAGTTGTAGAGAGTGAGAAGGTCTGCCCCCAGCCTCCTCCAGGCTGAACTCACAAGGTCCCTCAGCTGCTCCCCATCAGACTTGTGCTCCAGGCCCTGCACCAGTTTCATTGTCCTTCTCTGGATTCACTCCAGCATCTAAAGATCTTTCTTGTAATGAGAGGTCCAAAACTGACTCCAGTGTATGAGGTGTGGCCTCACCAGTGCCCAGTACAGGAGGATAGTCACTGCCCTGGTTCTGCTAGACACACTGTTCTCAATAAAAGCCAGGATGCTGTTGTCCTTCTCCTTCTTGGCCACCTGGGCACATGCTGGCTCCTGTTCAGCCAGCTGTCAATCAACACCCCCAGGTCCTTTTCTGCTGGGCAGTTTTCCAGCCACTCTTCCCCAAGCCTGTATCATTGCATGGGGTTGTTGTGACCCAAGCACAGGGCCGGCACTTGGCCTTGTTGAACCTCATACAACTGGTCTCAGCCCATCGATCTAGCCTGTCCAGATCCTTCTGTAGAGCCTCCCTGCCCTGGAGCAGATCAACACTCCCACACAACTCGGTGTCAATTGCAAACTTACTAAGGGTGCACTCAAACCCCTCATCCAGATCATTGATAAAGACACATGAAAATATGTGGGTTAATGCAGAATTGCTCACACTTTCAATCATCAGAGAGTTTGTTGGCCTGTAAAGAGTAAAAAGGGGTGGAAAGGTAAAATCTCAAAGGAAGAAGGTGAGGTAGCTGTTGATGGTGAAGGTTTCTGATTCTACCCAGGTGACCTGACCCTTACTTGTGAAGACGATGGTTCTCGAGTAAGGTCACAGAAATTTTGTTTTCATATGGCACAGCATTGTCATGTTGTCACTGGGAATTTTCCATGACATTTAGAGTACAAAGATGTTTATGCCATGCAGCTTTCTTACCAGGTCAACGCTGCAACATGGAGAGCTACCTGGTGGACTTCACATGGCCGATGAAATTTACTTCCAGCTTCAGGTGTGATGCAGGGATTCTGAATCCTTCACAACCTCTCCTAATCTCTTAAACCAAAAAGTAAGAAATTGAGCTATTTCTTGTCTCAGCAGCACTGGACCTGACACCCACCTCAGCAGTGCTGGCAGCACCCAGACGGAGGTGGTGGTATATGCAAACAATGACCACTTTATTTTCTCTGAAATCAGGGAGACTGGAGGCCATAAAATAGACAGAAAGCCATGTCTCTTCCATTCTCTGCTGAATATGGGGGTGTAGCTGCCATAAATGTTATTGAAATATCACGTGCATCGAAAGAAGCACATCCTCTTTTTGTGAAGACAAGATGAAAGCCTTTTATAAATACGACCTACTGGTGAAAAAGGCATACGTTCAGATGAAACCTATGGGTTTATACTGATGGGTTAGATTTTTTTTTTTTTTTTTAATACAATACATTTTGTTAAGAAGAAGGATTAAAGTATTTGCCAAAATGATTTGTGTTGACAAAATGGCTTAGTACATTTGGCAGATTTATTTTATGAAGCGGAATAAATTAAGGTGTCTCGTAAAAAATGTGGGTTATATCCAGTGAAACAATTTCAAGTATTTCAGAAACTCTATTTTTATTCACTTTGCAAACGTGCTTAGTTGAACTGCCAGTCACTGTTACATTTCCATTTCCAAGCAATTAATTAAAATCCCAAATCAGGTTTTTTCTTGATCATGCCAGCAGGAGTTGGTTGCCATGGTAATAGGACGATCAGTAGCATTTGGGAGGGAGGAGAAGGAGAAAAAAATGTTCTGCTTTTGGGCTTTTATTGTTGAAACATAAGTGCGGGTCTGGAGGAGCATGTTGGCTGATCTGTGCAAGCCTGTGTCCCCAATGGTGACAACTGGGAGTGAGCGAGGGTTCTCAGGATTCTATTATTGTCAAGGATTTAATTTGGTCCAATGTAGAAAACATTAGTGAAGCCTTTTCAGTCCTACAGTCTATAGGCTGAAACTGTAAATGCAGCTGATCACAGAGGGTTTCAGCACTGCTAAGGAGGATTTTTCTCTCTGTAATTGCCTATATTTACAGAGAGCTATCAAATGTAATGTTTTTTCTTCCCACAGGCCTGCAAATCTTTGGATTTAAAGCTCATTTTCAGACAATACTCTAGATCCATGGTGGTTTTTGAGAGCTGTTGCATATATGGTTTTAAGAAAGCATTAATGGTGTAGTCAGGGTGGCAAACTTTTATGGGCTAGTGTCAGGGACAGGGAGGACACCATTTGGCATACCATGAAGGAGGAGAGGGGGAACAAGGCTTTCTCTGAAGCAAGCAGAGAAAATAGTGTCCTTCCTGAAGGACAAAACAGGTCCAGGAGAGAGCAGAACTTACTTGGGACACTTTCTTCAACATTCAATGGGGGACAGCTTGTAATTTAATAACCATTTCTACCATGTGAGACCAAATTTCCTTCCAGCTGCAAGAGACATGTCTTGCCCATTGGATGTGATCCACAAAGCCCACTGAAGCTGGTAGAAATACTCCCTTGGATATCTCTGGTCTTTGGGTCAAGCATGTTCAGGGAGGCCTCTGGATCAGGAAACAGTTCAGTTCTGAATGCTGGTCTTTTTTCTAACTCAGCTGTTAAGATGCCAAACATATTCTCCTCTTTGATATTGTATTGCATGCCAGCCTCTTCATTACTGCTGTTAATGATTCTTCTCTCAGGTCAGATACAGCAACAGAGAGCTGAGAAGCTCTTGTCTCCAAATTGCTCCAGGACTGCCCCTAGTCCCCCATGGCGTGAGCCATTTTAAGCTAGTTCAAGGCAATGTTATTGCTCTTACATCATCATTTAGTTATGTCTGAGTTGAACAGCATGGACATAGCAAGAATTAGGAAAAAAAGGCATTTACCTTGTGCATCATGTGAGGAAAGATACCGTCTCAAGACAAATGGGCAAAACCCCACCCTGGTACTACTGTTAGCACAGATACACTGTGAAGTCAACTTAGAGATGCCTTCAACTTAAATAAAACCTCAATGCTTCTGTTTCCCACTTAAAACCTAGTCAGTTTGAAATGTGATCAGCTTCACTACGGGGCCACACAGTGTCCCAGAGGTGAAAGCGTGATGCAAGAAAGAGAGAGAAATTGGGACAGGCGAAAGAAGTTGAGTACTAACACAAAAAGCTTGTGAATCTAGAGCCTTGGTTGAAAGGTGGTCATCAGCAGGATGCTGAATCATGGAGTTAAAGTCCTCTCCTGCTCCTTTCACTGTGTTGCTCTACATTGTTCAATTTAAGCATGCTCTGGACTGGCTTATGCATGGCTATGTGGTATTTTATGGTCCTTGTCAGCCTTGAGGATATAGATATGAGAAAAAAACCCAAAACATTTCAGCAGGCCTGCATATTGCCATTGTTCTGCTGCTGATGGTGTGGCAAAGCAGGATAGTAGCAAAGAGGTTCCCTGAATGGTTAGGCCATATTAATGCAGAGGAACACGGTGCTTCACATATGGTGCTTGTTAAACCCCCCATGAAATCAGAAGATTAGTAACAGAATTACAACATGCTTAGGGGTATAGGTCACATGCCAAATTTCATCCTTATGTATTAGCTGGAAATTAATCTGAAAATAATTAGGAAAGAATCTAGATATTAAAAAAGAAAGGTTTTGAGAACATAGGATTTCATGTCTTACTGCAGCATAAAATTCACATGTGAGAGAGTGTAAAAATACTGCCTGATGGCCTAACACATTTACTGGAGAGAAGAATTACTTTATTAAGCTCTTTAACAAGGTCCTTGCTCAGCTGTCTCTTCAGGGAAGCCTCACCTGGCCCTGAGATTTGTTACTAGTCATGTGCTTTCACTGTCTTGGTGGGGGCTCAGTGTGGTTGGGATCTGAGTGAGTTCAGATGGAGTTAAAGAGGCCAACAAGGGATTTATTGATTTGGATATATCAATTTGCACTAGTCCAAACAAGTTGGGTTCAGGGTCCCACAAGCTCCAAGGGCTACAGGGCAAAAGTTGAGCTTTTGATCTTCTCTATATTAAGATGTAGTATAATGTAGTGATTCAGGGCTTTCTCTAGTGTCTCAAAATGTGGAGGAGGGGATTTGGGAATAATTGATCTCTTGTCTTTTCCACTCTGACGAACTTTAGAAAAGTTTCATTATATAATTATTCCTATCATTAGATGTTGACCTGATTTCTGCTCTTTTCCCTGGCATTTATCTAACTCTTTGCTGACCTCAGACACTCATCTCACATTCATGCTTGTATGTATAGACATCAAAAATTTAGGGGTTCTGGCGTGTAGATTAAGATACTCAGATTAGATAAAATGACTCACAAATTTACATCCTCAGTGCAACCTTCCTGGAATATTTTGGAAAAAAATTCTGCACTCAGGTTACTCGAATAAAGTGTTTAATGCCGTTTGAAAGCTGCTCATAAATCTGAGGTATTCACATGGGGCTGGTACATGGGATACAGGATCTGCAAGAGATGCCCCTTTGGAGGGACAGTTGGAGGCCAGGTAGATCCTGGATACCAAGTGCACCTCAGAGCGCACCTGACTCTCGGAGGTGAGTAAGTCAAGCCTTAGATGACTAGACCAGAGCAGATGTGCAGTTTTTAGATGGCTGAAATTTGATGACCTGAGCCTCACCTTCACTATCTTCCACAAAAGAAGTTTGTGATCCAGGGTTCTTTTCAAACAACAGAATTTACTTAGAATCTGAGGTTAGTAGATAATAATAATCTTATAATTGAGCAAAAGAGGAATTTCACTCCAGTGATATCTGTGTTTATATGTTCTTGGTTTTTAATATTGTTTCAGTTTTACACAAAGTCCTTCTTTTATTATTCAAAATAAATGACCAGGTATCATATATATGTACTCCTAGAGTATTTAATATGTTCACATTAAGTATGTAGATGTATATGTATTTAGATATGTGCGTAGTTCTACACAATATACATACTACAGTTGCAGTGGTGTTATAAGTAAACCAGCACGCCAAAGTCAAAACACGTTCTTTATATATCTTAAATAGTATTAGGATAAAATATCTTGAAGGCTTATATTCAGAAAAAAAAAAAAAAAGTTTTACAAAATTAGAAATCTAAATTTGTTGTTTTATGAAAAAGTACAATTATGGAGCTGTTAGTTCAAGAATCAGGCTCCATTTATTCAGCCATGTGTCTTTATGACACACTAGACATACCGTTAAGTCTGTAGGCAAGCTTCTTTGAAAGTCACTGTCTTGCTTTTATTCCTAATAGGAGTGAAGCCAACGTTCACATGACTTGAAGGCCAACCATCCTGTCAGACAGTCAGAAGATGAACTGCAAGAAAATGGTTACACCCTTTCTTGAAACATCAGTTCCACTGAGTGTCAGGGGTGCTCGAAGACATTGCAGGAATTCTACAGACAATTGTTTGGAATACAGTTTTCTCAATCTGTTTTGCTGAATAGCAAACTTTTATAGTGGAAGAAAAATAGAAAAATAATAACCTGTCTTAAAATAATGAAACCAAGCTTCAACTATTGTCCATGTCTGAAATCCCAGTGAATTTGAACTGTATCTGATATTTGAAGAGTATGTTATTTTATGACTGATATAATTTAGCATACAAATAGTCCAAATGACAGATGAAACCTTTTTATAGGGCTTGTATTAAAATTCACAAAGTCCAAAAATGTCTTTTACATCTAAGGAGTACGTGCTGTGATTTTGTGGAGAGTGTGCTGCATTTTTTTAATACTTAAGCAAATATTTAACTCATTCCAAATAAGATATAATGGAAAATGGTGGCTTAGGAGGAAGGTTGGTACCTCCTCAAGGAAACAGCATTAAAGGACAAATCTTCTCTAATACACAGGAATGAAAGATAAACTATGTAAAGGTAAAATTAGAAAATATGAGTAACAGACTGAGGTACTGCTATCAGGAATAAAAGAACAAACAGAAAGCAACCTTCCATAATATCACTAATAACAAGAACCAGACTGAAGAAAGTTTATCTGCTATTCAGCAGAGAATGAAAACAACAGAAAGATGATGCTAAGAACACCAGAGTTTTTTTCATGTCTAAACTAAAATGATGAATGGTAATGAAACAGCTAATGTAATTAATACTACTAACAAAGAGGGTAAAACAACTGAGAATAAGTAAGTAAAACCAGGTTAGACAGTACATGGATCTTTTCAAATTGCCTGGACTTGGTGAAGTCCAAGCTGCTAAACTACTTCTGGTACTAGTTGGAGCAAGCTCCAGAATTGAGGAATTATCTTTTAGAAATTATGGAGGATCAACAAGAACAGGAATATCACCTGTATTTAAAAAGGAGGAGGAAGAAGAGAAATCTGACTTTTGGGAAAATATTGAAAGACCTACTTTTTTACAGTTTACTCCAAAAAACAAGTTCTGAAAAGAGAATGATCTCTATTATTTAAAAAGAAATAAAAATAATAATAAGGAAGGAAATAGCTCATTCTTCATGTCTACTGCAATCAAAGGTAATAGGTTTAAATTGTAGCAAAAAGACTTACACTAAATATTAGAGAGGATGAACTTCCTACATGTAAGAATATGTAAGTACTGGAGAAGGGCAGTGGGAATCCTCATCAGTGCTGGTTTTAAAAAAGGCATAGACAAATACCAATCAAGAATTAGGTAAAGGGAATAATTTCCTGGGCAGGTTGAGAGACTTAGTGACCTTATAGCTGAATTTAGGATTGTCCAGGACAAAATAATCTCCTCTCCCTCTCCCTCTCCCTCTCCCTCTCCCTCTCCCTCTCCCTCTCCCTCTCCCTCTCCCTCTCCCTCTCCCTCCCCTCCCTTAGAATCATATACTGAAGTATAAATAAGAAGACAATTAGTTTTCTTGTTCTCTGTTCTATTCCATTCCTAGATGTACCAGTCCTGTAGGAACTGCAGTCAGCAGAAACTTGTTAAAATTGTAGCATCTATACATTTTTATCTGAATTCTGCTTAACTTGGGAGGTCTGGCTAATCTGGTGGAAAATCCTTCTTTGTTTTCAATTTACTCTTCTGTTCTAAAAAAAAAGGCTTAACAAAGTAAAACGTAATAAGCAAAATATCTTCAATATTTTTCTTTTGCTTAAGTATCACCTGCAAGTTCATCAAGAATGCTTTAAACCTGCAAAATCCGGGTTGTCTTCCATTTCACATGCTGATGTTCCCTGTCACTGCTCAGAATCAAAATATGAACAGTGAAATAAGGGATATACTGCATTTTTCTGCATGAACAATTTATTTCAACAAAAACATTCATTTCTGTGAGGATTTGCAAGGTCAGGCCACTGAGAAGTAAAAGCAAGAAAGGACAGGGCCTTTTTTCTTATCATTGGATGTGAATCTTTTAAGGGTTGATTAAGGTTTGCTTAGGACAATCTATCCCTAAACACCTCAAAGGATAAGACATTGATGACATCCATAGTCAGGCGGACGTTTGTGCTTTAACTACAAAATGGATGTGTATGAATTTTTCTATGATGATGCAATCCCACTGTCAAGCCCAAAGACAGCATCTGTAATGTAAATACTGGATATTTTAACCAGTGTTCTCTAACACTATTTTAATGCCATACGGATTAAAAAATGCTTCCTTTGGATCTGGCAACATGAATTAAAAGGCATAGCTCTCAGGAATCCTGCAACATTATTCTTGGAAGAAGGAGAGGCAGTGAAAAGCTGAAGAATTTTTTATTCTGAATATGTTCAGATACAGAACAGAATGAGTACCAACATTTTTTCTTCTTTTCTATACTGTTCGTCCAAATACTACTGCTGGTCAGGCTACGATCATCCTTGGAGAAGCTTCTGTTATTCTGCTATTGCTTCTGCTTGACAGCAGCTATTTTTGAACAAGAACTGTAAAACTGTAAAGACTTGGAACATATCATTATGCCAGCACTGGTCTGAGGAAAAAGAGCAATGACCCTGCAATATTTCTAGAAGTTCAAATGAGCAAAAATTAATTACAGGCATTCACATAGGCAGACCTGACTGAACAGATGCCAGAGGATATTTACTCACTAAGATGGAGATAGAGAGTAATTTTTCACTGGAGAAATTACAGCTGTACTTTAACCATACTACCCAAGTCATTGCAAGGTGGCCAGTTCTTACAGTGGACAGAAGATAAAGAAATGGCTTACTCAGCTATAGCAAGACAAGATTGATGGAAATAAAGTTTTAGATGACAACCTGAAAATGAAGTTGATCTAAAAAGGGATGTGCCTCAAAAGACTGAATTTTCTTATGTTCTCAATAATAAAAAGCTATTAACAAAGCATTTTTTAGAGTATTTTATCTGGTATATCATGGAATAAAGATCTAGATATAGGCAGTAATTAAAGATCAACTTTGATTTTGATAATCCTTTTTAATTGCTTTTTTAATTGTGGTGAAATTTTAAAACATTTCTGTGAAGTGCTCTGTGGAAAAAACGCTGATATAGAGAGATTAACTAATCAAGATTGCTCTATTCTGTTTGAATAACTAGAAAGGAACTTTGAGTGGGTAAGTGTAAAATAAATCTTCTAACTAATGTATGGCTCCATGTAATCTCATCTCACCTTCTGGGAACAATGTATAACAAATTAAGCTTGGATCATGAAATGTCATACCAATCTGGCAGTGAGATTTCATTTGGAGGGAAGAGCTACTATTCTCTTGGTTCTTAACAGCCATAGAAAATTTCAATTACGTGAGCATCTTGACAAATTCTGCATCCAGGGTATGGAAGATTTTTAAAAGTTTTGTTTAACCAGCTACAGCGTCCCAAAGTACGTCACCTGGTTTAACCATCTTAACTCTTGCCATTTTGCTGTTTGCCTAGCCTCCTGGATAAGAAAGCAGCTTTGGCAGAAGACGTGATTATGAAGTAAAATACTAATAGATGGATATTTTATGTGGCATAGTAAACATTGTCACAATAAAGAGTAAAATAAGGGTGTCGTAATAACAGTGAACAATCTTGTTTCTTCTTCTTCAAAATTTTATGAACCTTTGAAGGAGTGGATATACACCTTGAAGTTGAACATAATTAGACTATTAGGAAAGAAATAAATAAGATGACACAGAGAAAGATTCCTAAGGGAACACAGAATGAAACAAATTGAAAATTTATATCAAAGGGATTGGAGTGAGAATGAAGGAGAGGAAGCAGAAGATAAAAATTGTAACAGAGAAATATGCACGTAATTTCTACCATGTGTATGTATCAAGATGTCTTTTTGCATTAGGTTCTTCCATTGATTTTACATAGAATTTGTTTCATTAAAAGATATGGTAATTGTGGTACACAGCAGCATGTGCTTGTTTTAAATAATTAATTTCTGGCAACAGTGAGAGAGAAATAACTTAAGTCAGAGAAAAATATGCTAATTCTGTATCAATTTGGTAAACCTGGACATGTTAAAAGCTCTTTTGGGAGGCTGGTCAAATTCTAACGTTTTGAAGATTAAAAATATGTTTCCCATGTTGCACATCATGCCTGCATGAGTTCCTTACAACACAAACTTGGACACCCAAAATGGTTAAATTACAATGACTAGAGACTAGGAATAATACACAGCCTGTATTCAGAGTAATAAACTCACTCATTCCTGTATCCTCCTTGTAGGTAAAATATATGTGATAACACACTACGCAGGTACTTTTTCTAAAATTCCTTACCTTTGAAATACTTGCATCAAAATCATCTTAGAGTTAACTGATAGTAGAGCAGGAGAGAAGGGGTTCTGTTCTTATACCTTAGAGAAATGGACTCTTTCCAAAAAAGATGTACACTATATCCTTCACATGCTGAGTCCTTGAAAGTGTACACTGATCCTTGGCTTTCTAGTGCTTAAAGCCTTAACAGGACATGGTCTCAGCAGAAGTTCTGTGTCTTATACCACTGAACCCTTGAAAAAGACAAAATAATTGAAGTTGAATAAAAAATACATTGATAATCATGGCTGAGAGTTAGTAACCAACCACTAATGGCCTTTAACTCTTCATCAAGAGCAGCTCAGAGAAAATCCAGTTTATGTAAGATATTAAAGCAAGTGGTGATGTTTCGGGAGACAAGATATTTATGACAAGATATTTATTTAAAAGGTGACATGAAGACTTGGCATCATAGCTTGAAAACAAAGAAAATTTCTGACGTAGCATAAAAAAGGATTAATAATGCTAAATGCAAGAGATGACAATGAATAATAGCCATGGGTACATTCCTAAGAGAATAAGATTGAGAAAGCATATGCTGAGAAAAACAGAGAGGAAACTCAAGGTGATAGGCAGATATGGGCTGCAGCAGACAATCAACAGTCCTAAGGAAGAACCCAGAAGAGGAAAATCTGATGTTAAAAATAGGTTGTTTTTAAACAAAGTTACATGTCCAAATCTCTCTCAAACCTATTGAATTCATAGTTAACTCAAGTATCATTCAATTTGTGTCCTATAAACAAAGCACAGAAACCACTGACCTAGTGCATCCCTACTGGTCTTCCTTGACTCCAAAAGACTATATTTGATGAGTAGCTTGGACTAAACTGCTAATGATTAAGCAAGATGGTCTCCCATCTGAATTTTGTATGCAGATTTTTAATAAAAACATGTACAACATTCTGCAAGCAAATAAACTTCAACCAAACTTCAGATAACGTCATTATTTGAAGTATCAACACACACTTTTAATTTCCATTGGTAAAATCAAGAAACTTTCATTATTAATTAAGCAGCTAATTTTCTCTTGCTGTATGAAAGATGGAGAAGTAGCTAATTGCATTTGAGATTCCCTTCAGCATAATTAGATCTAGGCAAATAGATAATCCCCTTGACACCAATGGCATACATCAGACTCATTTTAAAGCAATCATTTCATTTAGGAATATCACACCTGTAGTAATTAGGCAAATGCATCTCATTCTCCTAAGAAATTATTTCAGTAACACATGGTATTGCCTTGAAAAATGGATAAAAAGAAAGACCGTTTGTAAAAATAATAGTATAGTTGCTATAACATATTCTATTTTAATTTTCAACTCTGAGGTTAAATTACAATGACAAAAGTTATTATTAGACCACATTATTCAGGTTCAACTGCATTTGATAACAATAATTCCAACCTGTGCAGTTCTTTGAGCTTAAAATTGATTCATAGACCAGAGTGAAGTTCACTAGAAATTAATTTTTAAAATAAATACTTTTCTGACAATATAAACAGTTGAACGTCACCATTCCTAAACTTTTTTTTTTCTGGTTTTAAATGATTTTTCATTTTGAATTTCTTGTCATCATGTGTACTGTAAGTATGTAGTATAACATGAAGTGTAAAAATCAAATTTTGATCAGCTTAAAATACATTTTTCCAGAGGGTTTTTCTTTCCAGTTCAGAAAAAGCCATTTCTTCCCTATTCTAAAAAGAAAAGAAAAAAAAAAAAAAAAGCACAACTTCATCAGTCTTCACCATTTCAAGCTAAAATACCTCTCTGTAGGCTTATACATGCTTGAGGGATATAAAGAGAAAGATGGAGAAAAAATTCTGATGATAGAAAAAGATGCCCTTATATGCATAAAATATTAAGTGTGAAATTAGTTCTACTCGGTCAAATTAGTTTACCCTTCTTTGTGGCTGCACTAATTCTGATATATCAGCTAGTTTACTGAAGGGAGGATTGCACTGTATCCTGGAAGACATACAGCCCTAAAACTTCACTGGTAGACCACTGGCATTGGGGCATTGTCTCTTCAGGAACCTGAGTTCCTTCTTGTCACCATCCACTCTAACTGCTTCATGTTTAAAGGCACTTTGCAGTAAGATAGAAAGGATCTAAAGCTGTTTTTTGAAGAGGTTAAAACTGTTTTGCCAGAATTTTTCAGTTTTCAAATCCCAAGGAACAAACTGGAATACTCTAATGCAGACAAGCTACGTTGTACGTTTGAATGGCTTAGCTCAGTAAACTAGAGGATAAAAGATTGAGATGTGTTGAAGATAGCTTAGTGCCTGTTGAAGACTACATTGCCCTTTGGACTTTAGCTTTTAAGATTTTATTAATTAGTACTTCATAACTAATACATTATCATTTTTAATAGCCGCCAGAAATTTATAAAAGTACAGTACTGATCAATACTGATTCTGTACTGATGGTGAACAAATAAATATTTTACAACATATAACCTCAGTAATGAAAGAATCAAAGTAAATACCTGTTAATAAATGATGACATTTTTCCACTGTAAATGTTGTGTTGTCTAAACATTGATATTTCTGCAAAAAGCTTTGGTAACAAAACTGAAGTGTGGCAAATGTATTCTTGTATCTCGGAATCAGTGCACAGCAGATGAGCTAAACATCACTGCATATTACCGTAACCTGTGTGCTATGGCCATCTGACTTGGAAGAAATGGTGGGACAGACTTCTCTGAGGTATAAACTGGTGCTGATCCATCAATTATATTGTTGCACTTTCCAGTACCCAAGAATTCATAACTCTAGCATTATGATAAGGATACACCAAATAAATGAAAAAATTAATACCAGTGAGAGAAGAGAAGAAAGTGTTGTTTTCTTTTGTAAAGGCATTTTAAGTAATTAGCATATATTAATCTCTTAAAAAATACTATGTTAATAAAGAAAAAGACTTAGACAAAGAATATTCCCTGATTTTGTAAACACCGTTAATTCACAGAAAAAAAAACACACCAAAAAATCCCAAAAATTTATACCCATAGGGCTTCAATTGAACACTAACTAGTGTTACCTGGCAGTCTTCTGCTGATCTCAATGGGATTTGAATTCGGCTTCTGGAAATAAATATCTTAAGATAGTACAAATAAGAAGAGCTTTCAATTTAATAAGAAAACCAAAACTCTCAGTTTGGATTAATCCACAACAGTGTCTTTTCTTTTTTATGTGTGATACAATTCTTTGGTTTTAGCAGGCAACTGTTTTGGCCAATGTCTTACAAAATGTTTGGCTTGCTTATTTTTTATCCTCTCTTTAAGATTCTTCCCTGATGCAAGTTAATCTCTTTGTGAAAATGGCATTTTGAAATACAATAGTAAGATGATTTATTTGGGCTACTTTTTATTTTAGTTCTTTTTCTACCCCCCCGCCCCCCGCTTTTATTATTTTCTAAACTTGCTTCAAACACTGTGAATAGTTTCAATTTCTACAGAAGTTTCTTATTGTGTAGAGTTATTATTTGCCATATATTGTTTCCATGCTTCGTATAGACACCAGGCTTGAGAGTTTAGTTAAATTGTCGTATTTAGTACTTTTCTTTAAGGTCTCACACAAGTCACAAAATTCCAGTTCCTTCTGCATTAAATTCAGTTATACAGATTATCTTTCTGCCTCTTCTTGTACAAAATAATCTGATTCCTTTTTGTGGGTCCCTACAGCTAAATCTTTGTTTTCTTCTCATGGCCTTCCACTCTTTGAGTGGAAAATGAAATGCTGTGGGATTTTAGCTAAATGATCGTCGTGATCCCAGAACAGCTGGTGAGCAACACTACTTCTGTCTAATGAAATTGTGCTACCTTTAAATGAAAACCAGGACTTTGGGATGGGGTGGAGATGGGCTTACCTTAACATCAAGTTAGGACATAGCCAACATATCTACTCAGACCTCAGAATTTGGAGGGACTCCTAAGTTTAATAATATAGACACAGCCAATACATCCCACCTTTACCACCATGTTCTGAGGCTCATAAGAGAGGTTCAACTCAAACCCATCCTGTAAATATAAATACATGCTTTGCCACAACGTGTTTCATTAACACAAAACAGCCTCCCCAATCATTCATCACTTGTAATGATACACACAGGTGTTGAAGTGCAGCTGTCGATAGAGGCTGATGCCAAATTATTTTCCCAAGGTGAGCTGGCTTTCAGTTATGCTGAGTTTTTGTTTTCTACTCTACCTTTTTTCTTTTCTTTTTTTTTTTTTTTAATTTTATTTTTCTTAAGAGAGTAAGGAAGAGGAGAAGGGTTGGGATTTATTTTTTTTTTCTTTAAATAATAATATCTGAAATTTTATTTTTAGTCATTGCAGATGAGTCTGGTCATTCACACTATGAAAACATATTGTTGTTCAAAAGTTGTTCTGGGAATCTCAAGTTAACACCTCCTTTGCCGGCTCTTTCAGTTGAAACCAGGGATTCTCAAGATGTGTAAACATTAAATATAACTTTCATTTCTGGCTTTGATTTCCTCCTTTCACTCTCTATTCTATATTGGGACAGTTGTTTTGAATGTTGGGGGAAAAGTTGTAGATGTCCTTCTTGACATGTACGATGGCTTCTGGGACTCACCAAGAGTGGAAAGAATCTAGCTTCTAGTCTTTCTCCTGTTTAGTCCAGAACTCAGCCTCATATTTTCACAGTCCAGATAAGATCTGCAAACACAGAGGATTCGCTGAGTTCCTATGACAGTGACAGTATGAAGGCAGGTGTCTCAGAACTTCCTATTGAAGTGCTTCCACTTTCTGTAAATAATTGAACAGTCATTAAGGCAGAGAATTAAAATACAATCTTCCATATAATCTATACAAAAACATTAACTACTTAACCAGTTTGTCTCTTTGTTCCAATTAATATTTAATTATTTAATATTAAGTGGAGACAAATTCCCCTCAGATTTTTATATGAACCAGTATATGAAAGCAGAAATCTATTGTAGGCTGTCCATGTAATTCATCATATATGCTGTCAGTTCTGGTTGCTTTCCCACTGCTAAATGACACTGATGCTATCTGTTCCAACATGACCACGTGGGTCTCTATGGGTCAGGTTCACCACCTTACTGTGGTTAACTAGAAGTTAATATATTAATTTAAGCTGATGTGCGAGGACCCCTCTTTCTTCCACTGAGGAGGGTGTTTTATGTTACCATTTTACTAATATACCTCAGGACAGACTGAATCTCTTCATAGATTATTTCTTGTTCTCTATCCAGAGAAAAAAACCTAGATAATAAGGTAGACTTCTCAATTTTAGATATATAAGGTTAAGGGAGATGAAACTAATTTTTCCTTTGAAATTACTAGACTTTGATAGTGTCAACCTCTATTTTTCAGCTGGTAAGTGTAAATGGAGTATCATAGTATACTAAGGGGCATGATATTAAATTAGATGGCTTTATTTTTGCAATGAAGATAATACGGTCAAAGGGAAGCCTGGACAAGGAATATTGAGCCCTGAAAGTCAGATAACTCTGTTGAGTTGAAGACTTGATGCATGAAAAGCTAAGAAAACTCATCTACTTTATTAGGTAATTAAGGTTATTGGATAATTTTTAGGTGGGAGAAATCAGAAATATTTCTTTTTACTCCCTAGTGCATAAAACTAATTCCATAGAAGGGAGGGCTTTTTTGTCAACAGTGTCTTGTTAAAATATTATTGATATGTGTCTTTTAATTTCTCTCACAGCTGGAAAAGGTGCTCACAACATCTCCCATTTAGCAGTACATCCTGGCTAGAGTCTTCAGAGGCTTTTGTTTCCCCCTTTACCTGAAGACTTCACTTGGAGATTGCCAGAAGCCAGCATTATTTCAGAAAAAGCTGGTGGGCCACAGCATGACACAAGAGACTCCCAAAGAAGGAGGGTTGTGGCCCTTTCTTCCTCACATGAGAGCAACCCCACAGCTCCTGGCACCTGCGCTTGTGAGGGTGGAAATCTGGCTGGCACATCCTGGGCTCTGATTCCTATTAAAACAACGACAAAGATTACCCCTCCTGATGTGCCAAATGAACATCCTGGTGCATGACAATTCAATCCCTCCTTCCTCCCAAATTGCTAAAGCAGCTTGACACAGTCACTCCTATGACCTTGTAAAATGTCTGCAATGTTGCAGAAACAACCAGTTCCTCTTTGTAGTAGGAGAAGAGGAGGGTTTTTTTTTTTCTTTTTTTTTTAAGGAGGGGTGTTTTTATTTTATTTTTTCCACTTCAGCCTCTATCCCCCCTTTCCTTGAGCAAATCCCCATAACAAATAAAGTTACACTTCAAGACTGGATTACGCAGACTGTTAGGTTTCCATGCCAATGTTTACTTTAAGTTAAAAACGATACTTCTGAGAATTCAAATAATATGTTTAAAGTATTTCCAGGCTATTGCTTTGCTTGTATTTGTTTTGGCACTGATTCCATCCGTGAATATGTCAGTTCTGAAGGAGAGATGAATGCTGTTCAGTTACAGCCTTTGCCTATTGATCATGCATTTAACATCTGTTGACTTTGTTTACGTGCAGTTTCAGAGGGATTCATAACAAACTTAGGAGCATTTGCTGTAGAGAAATTTTGTTGATGAGACCTTACCTCTTTCAAGGCAAATAATCTTGGATAGCAAATCATCTGATGGGAAAGTAGTAGGTGTTCACAGCACTGCTGTGATAGATGAGAGTAGATAATCTGAATGGTCCTTTTTGACCTCAAAATGTATATATCTATCAAAAGGTCTCATTTCAATTTTTCATTATAGTGGCTTGTCTGGGACTCAGATGAAAGGGAGGGATGTCACCTGACAACCTCTGGATGATATTCCTTTCCATGTCTGTCTTTTCTCTGAAAACCAGCTTGCCTGATATCCCTGAACAACATGCCAGATCCTGTATTCTCAGCCTTTATTCAGCTTCTCCTGAGGTGTGCGTATCCTGTGGCTGCATACACCTGAGTTGGCTTCTCATAAGTTACCCCTGGAATCAGACCTGAGAAGAGATATAGGCCAGGGACACTTGAGTTGACTTTGATTGAGCCAGTTGCATGTGCATGTAAAGCTTATTAACTTGAGCTGAAAACACTGTAAACATGGCTCTGGCTATAGATACCTGGACTGATGTTATACAGCAACAGCCTGGATTTTCTTGGCATGAAGATCTCATTAACCTATTCTATTGCACTTATACAGACTTGACAATCCCATTTTATTTAGCCCACTATTTATTTCCTGCCTCCATTTTGCCTTGGTCTTTGATAAATTTAAATTGGGGCAACTTTTCTATGGAGGAAACTTCCTTTAAGAACTATGGAGCATAGTGGTCTCTGAAAGTTTTAGAAACAGAGAAAGAGGTTAGGGATGGCAAATGAGCAAATCTATAAGCAAAATTACTTTTTGCCAGTTATAAATTTCTCTAATGGTCTCCAGGAATGGCTCACCTGTTTCCCCTGGAGATTTTGAAAGACTAAAGATATCAGCAGGGAAGACAGGTAGAATATTATCTAGCCTAGCAAGGTGAAGCAGACATATATTCCATCTATTCCATCTAGAAAAGACCTGATATTATTCTTGAGAATGAATTGTAGAAATACTTCAGACTTTGTTTCCACAGATTTTCCTTAGGCTTTGTGTTTATTTAAGGAGAACACAGTAGAGCAGGAAGATCAGCCTGCAAAGTACCTGGGCTTCCTGAATACTTGGAGGAAATGTAGGAAAAAGAGTATTCAGATATATTTTACTATGTTTTAAATAATGGGTGAATACTAAAGAGGAAAAGTTCCTCAAATTAATTAACACTTAGTCAAAGAAAAGAAGATGTAACAGGAGTTTTAGAAATTACTTAACATTCGAGATAATGGAACAAGCCATTAATTGGTTATCTTGTTCGGGCTATAGAAGGAGTCCTAACAAGGTCACCGTGACTTTGGCAGTGACCACAGCTATATTGCTTTTAGGAACTGAAAGAGTGAAACACAAAGGGAGAATGGTGATAAGGAAATTGGATAGGTAATTATGCAAAGGTCAGGAGGGAGGGTCAGATGACTGCCAAGCTGGTCAAAGGGCAAGATGTCATCAAAATGGCTGAAATGATAGTTGTCTATAAATGCATTGTCCCTTTTCAAATTCACATCAAAGGAAATGGAAAGCATTGATAATCTGTCTCAGAAGATAATTAAGCAGATGGGCATAAAAATTAAAAAGATAGATAAATAAGCTAATGAATAATGTACCAGAAAAAGAGATGCAAATGTAAATGTTGAAGTATGGACAAGCTTAATAGCAGAAGCTTACAGGCTTTGCTAACTTGGAAATTTTAAATAATGGAAATGTAAGGATTTGAATTCTTAATGGTGAAAATGAATTCAGTGGTGGTAAATGACATGGCCCTGGATCTCTCCTGCTTCTGGAATCAGTTTTGTTTATGTGTTTTGTGGCAACCTTTTCTCCTCACACTGTTCCAGCATCTCAGCCTATAGCTCGTGTTTTGAAAGTTCCTTCTTGGCTCCATTCACATCTTTCCCTCACCTTACTGCAGCTGAATGCAAGTGTGGATTTACTGGGGAGACACCAACCTTTTATTTTTCCAGCAGTGGTAGTTTTCTCCTTGTGGTTCATACTTCAAACTAACCCAGCTGCAAACTTGCAATGACAGACCTCACCTATTAAGATTAAGGCTGTGTCTGACACAGGCTCACAGCACTGTGAAAATCTAGCTGAAGCTGAGGACTTAAATGTTGACCCCTCTGTCTTGCAAATTTAGTTCAGCTTGGTTCTGCAGCCCCAAGAAGTGCCTAAGTGCATACAAATGCAATAAATAAAAATGAAGCAATATATCTTACTTAAAGAGTAGGAGGGTTTTCCTCTTTTTGCAGGGGAGTTTCTCAATTAACATCAGTTAGGCTGTTAAAGGAAAGGGCTGTCGTGTAAATACAGTATGAAAGTACCTTATATGGTTATAATTATTCCCCTTTCTACATAGGAATTGATAAAATTCCTGGATACAGAATGAAAACTTTGATATAAAGATTTGTACTCAATGAATGTTCAAGAAGGGACACTGCATCACTTTATCTGTACAATAAAAATATAGAAATATGGGGGGAAACAGATGAAACAGCAAGCTGACTCTTGGTTCCTTTGTTTTCAGATTGACTCAGATTGGCTTCTGTCAGCAGGTTAATAATCATTGATGAAATTTTCTTCTGAGCTGAACAAAACCCCAGAATTTCCAGACATGCAGATTTTTCACTAGTTCTTGGCAGTTGTTTCAAAAAACCAAATGACACACTGGGTAATACACCCAGAATATCTGTGATCATATCTGGCTACATAGATCAGGGACTTGTCCCTTCGTTTTCTTTCACTGCTTACGTTTTATGTACGCCATGCTACTGGAGAAGGAAAATCTTTATTATAAATTCCATCCTTTTCTAAGATCAAGCATATATTACCATGGAAATTTTAAGTTTCCATTAAGTGACACTCCACAGTGAAAATTCATCTTTTCCAGTTCTAATGATGACACAAATTTCAGAGAACTTGAACACTTCTGCAGAAAACCAGAATCTCCTGCAGCTGTAATTCTGATTTTAAAATGTAGTTCTCCATTTCTGTTCTGCAGATGCTTGTGCAGCGTGGGCTGTATAACTATGTATATCTTGTGTTTAGAGATGTTTTTGGCACCTTCTGTAGTGTCACTATGTACAATGTGGAGAGTTACAAACCTCTGAAGCTCTCCAGAGTGAGATCTCGTCTATGCTATGTACCTAAAACCATAAGAGACCCACCTCTGAAGGCAGATAACCTCTGGAGGCTTTCAAAGCCCCATTTTTTTCTGTTGACCATATAGAAAATTTAGGTTTTTAAGAATACTTCCTTTACTTAACACCTACAACTTAGATCCAAAGCACATGTCTAACTTGTTGACTGCATCCCTCCAGCCATTTCCATCTCCTCTTCGTATTAGTGTTGTGGCATTATGGTAACAGCCAATGCAAACTCTTTAGACCTTGTTAATTCTGTATTTAATTCTACTGCAGGAACCACAGGAATGTTCATGGAAACTGAAAATCAGAGCTGAATCTTGTCCATTAATTTATTTGTTGCAGGAGAGAGGGAAAGAGAAGGCGCTTTGTGCTTACATACACACAATGCAAATCTTCTTAACAGGGAAATTTGGGGTCCCTCCTAGCTTCTTTCAAAATGTTGCATTCTGAAATTGGTATAACAGGATAAAATGAGAATGTGGTATCCATTCCTGTTTGATTCCACCTAGGTTTCATACCAGTAATTATGAACTAGCAGCAGGATGCAATATAAGGACAAGATTGCATTTATGCTGCAGGCTCAGAAGTGGTCTAGTTCCCAGGTTATTTCAAGCAAGAGACATCTTATTTTGTCTCTTACTTTGTCTGAATCTGAAAACTGCATCTGGATCTGAAACCAGAATTTCAGTTTTGTGTCTAATGAAATTTCTTTCAAATACCACTGGAAGCTGCTGATGCCTAGAATCCCTAACGGTGACTTAGTTTCCATATACCTCTGAATTTGCTATAAACCAGAAAATCAACGGAAAAAAATGAATAAATGAATGCTCTCAGAGCCCTCAAGAAGAAAATCTGTTTTCATTCCTGCTTGGTTATGGCTGTTATTCAGTGGTTTGGATACATGTTTTTTTCCTTTCTGAAATTTAATGCTGGTAGATGAAATTGTGAAGGACTCACCAGCAGATCCAATTGCTTTTCATCCTGTGGTCATTACGTCTCTAGATTCCCCTGTCTGAAGCCTCCAGGCACACTCCTGGGATACAGTCCTCAAGTACTCCTTGGAAGAGATGGGCTCCATGTAGTAATGCTCTTTCTCCTTGTCCTCACTATTTCCTCCTCATATTCCTTAGGTGTCTCCAGAAGATTCCCCAGTGCCCCATAGTGTAACTTTTCCCAAATTCATATGCAAGACATGAGCAGCTGGGCGTGCACTGACCAGAATATAAGAGAGACTGAAAAAAAAGTCTTTTGCTGTTATTTGTCACGGCCTTACAACTCACAGGGAAGGTCATCCTGTGCTCAGACAAAAAAGCCACCTGCTCTCCATGCATTGCCTAACCAAGATCCTCATGCAACCCTCTTTATCTCAAGCACTTGAAAAATGGCTGTTTGAGTAAGATCAGCACAGCCTCTTCTCTGACTTTCAGCTGCCTTTGTCCCATCATTCTCCGATCAGCAGCATGATAACAGCCTTTGGGCTCTGTTGCTAAGGTGGCAGCTCTTCTGACAAACCTGATGTCCCAGGCTGGCTTCACATCTTAGATGTTTGTCTCTAGTTAGAGGATCACCCTGATTTAATGATGGGCTGTCAGGTCTGAGTGTTCATCTTTGGGCATTCTACCCTTTACAGAGATGTGGAGGCTGAAAGGAACATGCAAAGCTGCTCACTGCACCCCACTCAGAAGTCGTATAAGGCGAAGTCATTTTAAAAAACACATATTGGAGCATATAAGAGACTGCTATAAAGTACACTGCTACTTGGGTGACCCCTTTGATGAATCAACATTGAGGAACAAGAAGTATCCAAAGTCCCTTTTGCCATATAGCCCTACTTTTCCCACAGTGCAAGTATCATTTTCCATGCTGTTCCCAGAAAGTTGAGGACATGGGGATGTGCAGCGTGTTTCTTCCTTCTCACTGCAGAAAAGCTGACTTTAAAAGCTCTCCGGGTTTCCAGATTTCAAGCTCTATTTATAATGCCAAAGCACTAAGATATTTTTCATAGTTTTAATGCCATCACATCTTTTAATGCACTGCCTTAAACTGCCAAAAAATAATGCTCCCAATCAAGGCAACTATATTTTATATACAAGCTATGACTTCTTCCTAGTGGTGTTAATCAGATTTCATTTATTTTTATAGCATTAGGGGACATTAACATTACCCTCTGGAAATGTTCCCCTTTCTATTTGTCCTTGGATAAGATATCTCCTGTATTAGGATAACTTTCTTCCTGAAGATAAATGTTTCCCGATAAAACAATATTGTTAACCTGCAACAACTGCAACATGAAATAAATGCAGTTGTCAAGTAAACTTTAAAGGGGGGAATTTAAAATAAGAAAAAGAGAGAAAACCAGGACACAGATTAAAATACTGCTGTATTGTTCTTTGCTATCCCCAAATGCATTTATCTCTCTGGTTATCTCACATGATTTAATGGCATAGAAGTCACCTGAAATAATGCCAAATGACAAAAGATGTATTAGCATCACAGGATGTGTTTGTTCTCAGGAAGAGGAAGGAGAGGTTCAGATGTCTTTCATATTGCAGTAGGTAAAAGAAATTGGTGTGGATGAAATATCCTTAAAGTTCCTATGTAGGATGGACCTCAAGTCTGTAAATATTCATAAGTACCTGTGTTGTCTCTCTATTATTGTTCTGTAGCATGTCAGATTTAGGACTTATTGATAACTATTGATATCAATGAAAAACTTCCTGCTGACTCCAGGTCTTGGTCCATATAAATGCTTCAACCTCTTCTTACCATGTAAGCAGTCCTACTGCAGTATAGGGGCCTTTGCTAGGTAATGTCCATCTGTCTGTCAATTATTTTTCTCCTTTTTATCTTTTCTCCTTTCTTCTTTCTTCTGACTTTTCTCTACTTCTCTACTGTCTTCTGAGAGAAAAAAAAATTGAAAAGTGAATTGTTTAAATCATAAGGTACAATCAGCAAAGTAACTGAAAAATATAATTTTTTATAATTTTAATGTGCCCTGGAGATGGTTTCCACAGCAAAACTGGTAAAGGTGTGAGATTTTTAATGAGTGAAGAAAAAATGGGACGTACCAACGGTTGAAGACAAGGATGACAGAAGTAAATAATTTTGTTTTAGGTCTATTTTGATATTTTCTTCTTGTTTTTTGTTTGTTTGCTTGCTTGCTTGCTTTAACTCACAAGACACTGAAAATACCCAAAATTGCTTTTTTTTTTTTTTTACTAGATATCTTGATTTCCTGCTTATTGCTTCCCTTCTTGAAATGTTGGATTCATAATGAAGACCAGATTTAGGGAGAGTTGTCTTCCTTTCCTAATTCCAGTCCATATTGAACTTTGTTTAGAATATATATTATTCCTACAGGTTATTCATGTGTTTTGCATTTACTCAGGCTTAATACCATGCTGATATCCTCTGCTAGTGATTCTAATTTCTCTTGTTGCCATCAATGTTTCTAACTCTTCATTGTTCAGCATCAGCTTCATTAACTTTTCCACAGACTGGCATAGGAAAGAAAGATAACCCTTGGAGGAAAATAAAACAAGAATAAAGTGATGAACTAGAGCAGGATTCAGTTCCCTCTCAGGCACCAAAATCATGCTCAGACACAGGAAGTATCTACATAAATTCACTATAATTTATTTATATATTATGTGGATATACAGAAAATACATAACAGTAGTTTGTAACCACACAGGTTCTGTATTTCAGGACTAGGCTCTATTTTGATATTGTAGTAGACCAAAGATTATGACAATAATACAAAAGTTCATTCCTGGCTGTAGGACTAATTTGGTTCGATTTCCCACTTTGGTGAAAACTCTCTGATGTAGTTTCTCCACACCTTCAGTTATCACTTGTCATTTTATCACAAAAGTGCCCTTCCTGCCATTCAGGGATGATAAACAAATAAAGGTCTGGGTGTGCTCTGATTTGGAGGCAGAGAAGCCATGTCGTAGATCGCACATAACTGAAACCCTGAAAATCTCTCCATAGGTACATTCAGGAGGAATGCTGGTGTTTTTTTCTGGGAATACTGGGAACAGTATTAGAATAGATGAGTACACTGGTGTCTGGAGCAAGTCCTAGGGATCCATTTTCTCCAGGTACTTCTATCTTTAATGTAAGAGCAACAACAAAAACTTACTCTCTTACTGACATTTTTAAGAACATTATTACTATTATTATTATTGTTGTTATTGTTTTTAAACTACATTACCCCTGTTAAGCAAACTATGCTCCATACTCTTCCACTGTAGGTTTGGCAACTAAAACTTGTCTTTCTGCTTAACAAGGTAATGCAATTCAAACACAGTTTATAGAAGAATCAGAGCTGGTTCTATCTATAAACAGAAGCATCTTTTGTGGCATTTAGATATAAGAAATACCTGTTTATCTGACCCTTTTCACCTTACTCGGGCATACATCTTGGTACTTTCACTGGGGTGAAGTGAACAGGCTTTGGACCCCTGTCCTGCTCTGTAAAGATAATATTACCTGGCCTCAGTCATATCTGCAGGAGCCTCTGCTCTGTTCTTCTCTGCTGCTAAAATTTGTTTAGGTTTCTCTCTTGGTCTCTTGATTTATTTTTCATCACATTTTCTTACCTTCAAGAGAGTAAATTGCATCTCATCGCTTAACCCTGAAAGATCTAACTGGATGCCTTTCTGTGTCCTAAAACAGTATTTTAGTGTGTTCTCTTTGCTGTTTCAGAGGAAGAAAGGGGGATGGAAAAGAGGTTGGGAGCTTTTATAATTATAAGAGCTTTTCTTAGAGCTTTAGCTAACTATTAAGTAAATATGTTTCTTATTTTAACCTCTGGAGTGCCCCAGGCCTCACAGGGATATTTCACATACATGGATTTTTGCGGTAGGATGTAGGTCATGCTATTGCACTGATTAGCATGGACTCTGCCTTTCATGATATGCCTCTGGGTGGGATGTTCTTCCAAGGAGTAACTGGATTAGTCACTAGGTCAAAGACTAAATGCTTGGTCTTTGTGGCCTAGAAATTCAATACCTTGTCCCAAGCTGGAGCCATTGAGCCTAACAAATGAACTCTTTCTGAGACCTTGCCCAGCATCTACCTGTTCTGTGTTTAAATGGGAAAATTGCTTCTAGTATATGTCTGAGGACACAGCTCTTAGACAAGGTTGTTAAAAGATGAGGTAGTCAACTACAAGTTTTGTCTTAGTGCTCAGTGTATTTTCTGAGATACTTTATAAACTAAGAAATCTCAAATCCATTAAGAACTGTGAGACAGATAAAAAACTGAATTTCACTTCCAGCCTGATGTTTTAATCCATTTCTGACTAAACATTTTACACTGTGTTTAATGTTAGGCACATCTGCAAATGAGCACACACATGCACACGTTGCACTAAGCTTCTTTTTTTCTTTTCCTACTTTCACAGTTAAGGGTTTTCTTCTCACTTCCCTCACTGCTTTTAATGTCTTTTAAAAGAAAGATGCAGTCAGCAAAAACCAGCATTCTGTGGCTAATGTGAATCAAGAAGGATGTGTCATGTATAATGAGACATGAATAGCTAAGGAGATTGCACAGCCTGTATCATAGGCACATGGAATTGGATGGTGAATCCTGCTTTATATAGGTCATCCTCTTGCTAAAACATATGTTCATATATCTGTTTCCAACCTAAATGTACTAATGGACAATTTCTATCATCCTTATGCATGATAACATTGTGGCTTAGATTGTCTCTCTTTTGCATTTGGCTCCCAAAAGTACTTATAGACCACTGTATTTATTACTAGACTTATGCCCCCTTCCAGATTTCCTCTCCTATTTTAAACAAATTTTCTTGTAAGTGCATAATCAGGCTTGTCCATATTACTCCAGACAAAGGCTGAGGTGTGCTTTCAAACGGTACTCTCTCCCTTGTCTCTGTGAGAAACCACTGATGTGACACCCTTTAAATGTTAATTGCTTTTTTTCATGGCCAAATCACTTTATTGGCTCATTTTCATTCTAGTTGGGAAAGATTTCATTTTCCTCTGACATGCAAAAATTAGACATCTAGTGTAAGTAAATGAATATTAAGGCCTCTTTATCAGTCTAAGGCACACAAAAAGGCACTGAAAGAACTAGTTTAATTTTTCCGTTTTTGGATGAGATAAAATATCCCTAGAACCCTCTCACTTAACCTCGACACTGAATATGATTTAAGTTAGAATGGAAGAACTCAGCTTTCCTTGGCCAGCTAGATTACCCACATCTCTCTCAATGCCGTGCCATAGGAAAAAATTGTTCATGTGTCCCCACAGGTGAAACAGAAATGCTGTAGTGTTATGATAGGAAATCAGGGAGGTGAGACAAATGCTGTCATTGGGTTCATACTGAGATTGCCTACAACAGTTGTAGTCAAAGACTTTTACTTTCTGGTGTTATGTGGTGCACTGGGTAGCTCCATCTCAGTATATCAGTCAACACAACTTGGATCTTACAATTATATTCATGCAATCTGTGCAGAGTTGGGGGACAGCAAAAGTAGACAACTGGGCACATCACAGTGTTGTCGTTACCCTCTGAAGAATACAAACCCTCACTTGCAACTGAGGAACTTACTATAGGTGTTCTTACAGCAGGGATATGTCTAGAGTAGGATTAACAGTCCAAACAGTAACTGTTTGTGGGGATTTTTTTTAAATTATTTTTTTTTTTTTTCCAGCACTGATTTTCCTTAGTTCCACTATATTTCTGCCCACAGTGGCAGTCACATTGTGTCCATGGAAATACTGTAAATATGATGTAATGATTGTCCTTCAGTTTTGTTGGATATTACTTAAACTGGACCAACAAATGTCCATCTGCCACAGGGCCACTTTAAGACATCAGTCACAGAATCAATGGTTAGGGTTGGAAGGGACCTCTGAAGATCATCTAGTTCAGCTAAGTCATACATCTTGAAAGAGGAGAAAACTTATAACTGGGGTCTACTGAGATTTTTTTTTCTTTTTTTACTTCTCTCTGCGGTTATTTCTGAATGTTCTGAACACTGCATTTGCCTTTTGTTTGTAGCAGCTGACTGGCCAGGTGACACTGGAACACTGGAACAGGCTGCCCAGGAAGGTTGTGGAGTCTTCTACTCTGGAGGCATTCAAAACCCACCTGGACACCTTCCTGTGTAACCTCATCTGGGTGTTCCTGCTCCGGCAGGGGGATTTGACTAGATGATCTTTGAGGTCCCTTGCAATCCCTGACATTCTGTGATTCTGTGACAATTCTAGTCTGTGTCATTAATGGTTGGCACAGCTCGTTCTGCTGGACAGGAATACATAAATTTTAGGGACACATGAAAGTCATCGCTGTCAAGAATGGACAGAGAAGAATAGATGTCTTGTCCTACCTGCTGTTTATTTGTCACAGACCTTAATGCAATACTTTCCATTAATATGAAATGTATGTTACAATCATAAATGTAATTTAATCCTACATGGCAAACTAAATTATTGCACCTGAATCAATACTTTTTAAAAAAAAATATTATTGACCTTTTTTATATGCATAAGAAGTCAGTCTAAAAACTGGAATTTGAGAACTTGACCTTTCACATCAAAGCAATGTTCAAGTCTTAGACATTCATATTAGCACAGCACGTTCCTTAGGTCTGAAAATAACCCACCTGTTTCCAGATAACTACTAACCCTCTCTTATTTCTTAGAATTTATTTCTCCCCCCGCACAGTTACCACAAAGCCACCCACCTCTTTCTAACTGTACTCCTATCTACAAGTGCTGATGCCAAACACAATTGATTTTCTTACTCGTTTATGTAAGAACATACATTTTCATTCCCACATGATCTCAATTTGCTAGTATACACGTTATTATGAACAGAAATAAAGACAGGCAAATATTGTCACTTTAACATTTCTTTAAACAGAAAACAAAAGTTAGGTGGAGGGTGTGTGTGTGTGTGTGTGTGTGTGTGTGTGTGTGTGTGTGTGACAAATTTAGATTTTCCCAAAGGGTAAAGAAGCTCTCAAAAATACTAAATAAAATTTCCTTTGCTTTTCAGATTATCATTCTTTTTGAGGAAAACCAAAGTTTGTTATGAAGTGTTCAACCTGGAGAAGAGAGGGTTCCAGGAAGCCATTATGAGAGCCTTTCAATATAGGAGGGTCTTATAAGTTAGACAGAGCCTTTTTATGAAGGCCTGTAGTGATAGGAAAAGGGACAATGGTTTTCAAGTGACAGAAGGTAGATTTAGATTGGATAAAAGGAAGAAGTTCTTTATGATGAGGGTGGTGGTGCACTGGAACTGGTTGCCGGGAGAAGTTGTGGATGCCCCATGCTTGGAAGTGTTCAAGGTCAGGTTGGATGGGGCTTTGGGCAACCTGGTCTAGTGGAAGATGTCCATGCACACGGCAGGGGAGTTGGAATAAAAAGGGCTTTAAAGGGCCCTTCCAGCACAAAATACTCTATGATTCTATGACTTAGGTTTCTTTGGTTCATTTTTCTTTTTTTTTTTCATAACAGCTCCTCTTTCAAGAACAAAAAAAGGAAAATACAAGAAAGAAAATATTGAAGACTGACCATTGGTGTGGTTCCTTTTGTGTTGTTTTTAAATAAGAACAATATGTTTCTTTCTTTTTTATTCTTTCTCTCTCTTTCTCTCTTTCTGTATTTCTCTCATGGGAAGTTCATTCTTTCCTTCTGGTTCATATGAGATAGCTACATCTCTTGCACTTTGTTACTGGCACTGGATATAGTTATCCTTGAAACACCCGATGTCGTTAAACTGCTTAGAAAGCAACTACTTTTCCAAATAAACTTTCTTTCTTTGACATAATTCTAAATTTGGGCTAAAAATAGTGCTTAGTAATTAAAAAGGGAAAGCAGTTATATGAACAGTTTGACTTCTTAATAGGAAAGTGTTGTCTTAAAGCATGAAGACCAAGATTATGAATTCGTTTTTGATAAAGATGTAAAAAACTTATGTTTGAATTTTATTATTGAATTGTAAAGCTGATATAAATTGGTTATTGCAGATATTTCATACGAGTCCACTGCTAAAACAGTGCGTTACTTTCAGGTGCAAATATTTGCACTTTTACACAGAGGTGAGAAAACATTTACCCATCTAAAACACAGAGGATGCTTTCACTTCGTATTTCACAGGCTAAAAAACAAGTTGTGTTTTTTGCTTATGTCTTTATTACCTATTTAGCACAACAATCAAAACTGGTATCCATTGTCATTAGAGGGAGGCTGCAATCACACATTCTGAGTCATAACTCAACACTTTGCACCTTCAAAGCAATTTGTGAACAATCTGAGTGACAGTCTAGTGAAGCAAAGCAGAATAATAATTTCAGAGTTAAAATGGCTTAACTGAGGAAAAGAGATTTGAATGCTGTCACACATGTACAGGCACTTCCAAAGACATGTCAGCCTGTCTATTTTGGACATTTTTTCTTAGACTGAGAGGAATCATACTCTGGATATGACTGTCTCATGCCCATGGGTATCATGGATGGGTAATTTAGGCAGCTTTCAGGAAGCTAGAGTTCAGAGGGATGAACGCTGGCTCCAGTGACTCATTAACAGAGCTGGGATTATTTTGCCATTAATAAGATGTGTTTTAGATGCTAGAAGTTCCTTTAAATAAAAATGAGTAGTGTTAAAACATGGTAAGCAAATTCCACCTTTTGGAGCAAATAAGTGCTCAAGAAAAAGGGAGAAGGTCCAAAGAGAGAGTTTAGTTTAGCACACACATGCATAGAGAATGAATTTATTCTCTTAGTGTGTTAGTCTCAGGTGGGGTGGAAAGGAGAAAACTTCATCCTTTCCTTGGAAAAATAACAAATGCTAAATTGTCATGAAACTTTCCCTTTTGTGGGTATGCTTGAATGAGTTCAACTTTCATTCACTGTTCAGTCTTTGAACGACTGAGATTCTGAATGATTTTGAAACTATCTGGGACAGGTTCAACAGTGTTGATCTGAACCGAACAATATGTGCAAAGTGCTGGCTTGAGAGCCACCCCCAGACATTACACAGCATGGAAGTGACTCAGACCTTCAGAAATTTCTTCATTCACCAAAGCAGTGGGTATGCAGAACTCTGTTTGCTATGTAGCTTAAGTCTGGGTAGAAAGTGAAAAATTGTAGTGGCACTGTTTTTCACTGAAATACTTATTTCTTGTGTTATTCCTCATTTTACACTCTGCTCGAGTCTAAACCTCATTGAGATAAAACCTATTCAAAAATGAGCACTTGATCATGTTCCAATTCATAATCAATGGAGTAACTTAGTTGGATATAATGAATCTGCATTAATGTCTAAGGAATTCAACATTGTTGGATGAAACTCATTAGTGTTTGTCCTCAGGAAGCATTAGGAAGAATTTTTGTAATTGTTACCAAAAGAATATAATTCTCTTTTGGATAAACAGTTGAATTCTTTCCATTTCTATGTGCAGGAAATTGTGCTGTGTGTGTGATTTAATAACTGTGGGAACACAGAGGTTTACTAAGAAAAAATATATGTCATAAAGCAATATTGCACATCTGAATATCAAAAGAAATCTTAAACACTGTAATAATAATGCACCTGTTTACTTGAGAGATGGTGTATGAAGGAGAGGAAGAAAGAAATACCTAAAACAGTTTTCTAGTTAAAAATCCAAGTAAGTTGATTTGAAAGTACTTGCAAATCCAGGCCCACTGTAGGGAATTCTTCTAACAAACAGAAACCAGGGATTATTTTTTGTTCCTCACTAGTATGGCTTGTTTTATCTTCCCCATAATGAATTCTGTTTCTTTTCGGATATTCAAAAGCAACATCCACAACAGCAGAAATAAGAAGATAGTGTTCGATTTACAAACTGTAAGGTACTTCAATTTGCAATGTGGTGTTCAGAACAAAATTGTTGCATTCTGGTTTTAAAGAAGAGATTTAAACTAAAGCTTTCCACATTGTAAGATGTCATAACCATCATACTATATAATCTGCTGTCACAGTTCCTGCTCTGTATAACCTATCGCACTGTGACTAAAACCTACACTTTTGAGGTCAATTTGGCACGTTTTTTCTTCTTCCTCTGGTTTAGTTATACTTAAAGATGATATAGAAAATGGAAAAGTTTTGTCACAAGTACATACAAACTCTCAAATCTGTGGTTCAAATTCTTGTCCTGAATCAGCAGAAATTGAACTCGGATACTTCACACTACAAGTCAACCAGGTGCTAGAGGCTGGAGAACAAAGTCCTCACTGAGGCCTTGTGTGAATCTCTTTCATACAGCCATTACAGTTTTACAAATACATACTATATACATCAAGGCACATAAGGTTTCATCACTGTGAGGAGCTCAAAACTATTTAGAATATAATAAAATAATTGATCAGTTCGTTTGTGATTTACCTGAACAGTAATGGCCATGGTGAAGGTACCACGTGGTTTAATAAAGGGTCTGCAACTGGGCAACAGGAATAAAAGGTTTTGACATGTGAAGACACAGTGAGGAGAAAAGGCTTGTTCTCAAACTATTTTTTTTTTATCTTTGTTGCCCAGCAGAGCTGAATTTTCTTATTTCACTTTGTAGTTGAAAGCTTAGAAGTTGAAAGTTTCATTGTAGTATTCATTTAAAGGAGATGTGGGAGCAGGTCCACTCTGTCTGAGGTCTTCTAACAAGACTGGTTTCTGGTTACAGGGAGAAAACAGTAACATGGCAGTACTTCACCTAGGATGAGATCACAACTCAGCCTGAAAAATAAATATGAATAGAAATATTTGACCTCAAAAGCATATTTCTATGCTTTTTCCTGATCTTTTCACTCATCCTAAGCCTTCATCCTTTAGTGTGAGTTTTACGACTTTCCCTTTATTCAATAGTTAATGAAGTTCACATATAATCTAGGATAGCTTCTTTAGAGATGTATCTGTTCTTCGATGAATCTTAACTGTAGCTAAACGTTTTGTAAAGAAGAAAAAAATAGACATAGGATATTTCATAGGACCAAGAACACGTGCCTGTGCAAACCCACTGAGGTTCTGATAAAAGTTTTGTTGATATTGTTTTATAAGGAAACCTGCTGCTATTAGCCTAAATCAGATCCACTCCTTTGCAGAGCTGCAAGCAGGGCATCTGAAACTGGTTAACAACATCTGTTGCTGTGTTGCTGTTTTCCCTTTTGTTTTTGTAAGAAGTAGAATCTTTAGGTCACAACCTGTTGTTTCTAGCAATCATTTCAGAAAGTTTTATGCTTGAAAGTATAGGTAGGTCTGATCTGAAGCTTTAATTTGGAAATAATTTCTGCTGGTATGGTATATAGCTCATTAGGAGTGATGCCTGACCTTACAACATCATAAGGACCAATGTTTTTGCAAAGAACTTCAGACACATGCTGGGCTTGACAGCAGAAACCCACCTCCAAGGCCAACTATAATTGTCGCCAAAAGCTAAACTCAAATGACTCATCAGACATACAAGATGAGGTAGAGAATGTTTTGAATCTGTATTGCACTTGCAGAAGTTTTTATTTAAAAATATATATCCTGTTAATTTCTTCACAATCTCAGCCCGTGTGCGTGCACAGATTTTTGTAGTAGGGCATCTTACTGTAAGAATTCAGAAATAATCCTAAGGAGCTGAGGTTTTATTTGATTTTTATATGGGAATTAATTAGACTCAAGGGAAGGGAACTTGTATCTCTGCCTGACATACCAAATCTGTCTCTTGTCAGGAGTAGGAAAGTGAACTTAGACGGCCCACAGATCTGAGCCAGTCCTGCAAAATTATGTTTGTCTTAAAATCATGTTTCCATCCTCTCCAAGATATTGTGAATTCTAGCATTTCAATAGATTCAATATGATTCTGTGATTTCAGTGGTCACCTACAATTTACCTAAGTCACCCAGGAGAAAAACAAAACACTGGATGTTTGTCTTCCACCCTGTGAAAACAAGCCATGATGCTTTAAATGTGGAAAAAAATGCTGGATACGTCTTGCAAGGAATTAGGAACCAAGTACAGAAGTCCCCAAACCAGTGACAATTCAAACTGATAAATAATTCTGTGGGGGGGGTCTGGGGTCCAGAATCAGTGTATTAGGATAATAAAGTGTATTGTAGAAAAAAAAAAAAAAAAAGGAAAAAAAAAGCTTTATCTCTCTATATCTCTCTATGAGACTCACTGTCTCAGGCACAGGTACAGATATGGCAAAACTGTGCAGAGACCTGACCTGGCTCAGTAGTGCTTTCCCCACTCCACTTCTGAGACAAGCTCAGGAAGAAAAAATAGGCATCTTTGCAACCTGTTGTCTGTTGAGGAGATGCTGATTTTTACAGAGTCAAATATGTATTCCTCCTCTGTTTCAGATGTTTGTTTGTTTGGTTGGTTTTAATTCTAATTTTTACTAGAATTGAGAACACAACTACCAGTTCCATGAGATCCTGCTGTGCTTTCTGGCCATGAATAATTAGAGTTTTCTACCTTGAACCCAAATTCAAAGCATCGCAGCAACTTCCTTCTATTTCTCTAAGGGAGCTAAAGAAGGCAAAATAGCTATTAAACAAATAGAAAAAAAACTTACAGTCAATGCTCAGATTAAGCAGCTTGTCAAATCCAAAGCCAGAAGTTGATGAAAGGTAATTTTTTTGTTTATTGACATTTGCTTAGAAATATGTTCCTCACCAAATTTTATTTGCTCTGTATTGTGTCTTTGTTGTTTCAATAGGTTTCAAAGGTCTCATATGAGATAAGAGTCATTTCTTCCTTATGTGTTTTGCAGAAGAGGCTAATCTCATGGGACAGTCTTAATTTAGCTGAAGTTTGAAAGTCTGCCTTAATCAGTTATTACCTCAGTGGCTGATGATGCCAGTAGGTAAAGAAGGCACAAAACTACATGTTTCTGGGACCACTAATAGCACAAAGGAATAGAATCATAGAATTGTTTAGGTTAGAAATACCTCTAAGATCTTTGAGTCCAATCATAAACTTAACACTGCCAAGTCCACCTCTAAACCATGTCCCTAAGCAACACACAGATGCATCTTTTAAACCCCTCCAGGGATGGTGACTTCACCACTGCCCTGGGCAGCCTGTTCCAATGCCTGACAACCCTTTCCATGAAGAAATTTTTTCTTATATCCAATCTCAACCTCCACTGGCACAACTTGAGGCCGTTTCCTCTCATCCTATCGCTTGTTACTTGGGAGAACAGACCAACCTCCCTCAGCTCCAGGCTCCTTTCAGGCAGTTCAGAGATCAGGTCTCCCCTCAGCTCCTGTTCTCCAGCTGAACCCCCAGGTCCCTCAGCTGCTCCCATCACACTTGTGCTCCAGACCCTTCCCCAGCTCCGTTCCCTTCTCTCAACTCGCTCCAGCACCCCAAGGTCTTTCTTATCACTAGAGGCCCAAAACTGAACAGAGTATGTCAGGTGTAGTCTTACCAGAATGGGTTGAACCTTGAGCTTTATTCCTTATGGAGAAAAACAAGGTGAAAAAATTCCCTACTCACGGACATATCTTCAAAGGCTCCAACATGTCACCCAAATACAACAGAGTATTCACATCTCACAGTTAATGTAGGACTCCCTCACCTCTGCGACAGCCCCAAGAGCGGGAACAGATTAATCCCAAGGTTTTATCTTGATATGTCCAGATCAGCACTTTCTTTTCTAACTCTCTGACAAACCTTTAATATAAGATTTTAATTTAGGATTATTTTTTTACTTATTTTGAAACTGGAATTCAACTTTTCAACTTGCATTGTATTAAACATAAAAATCTAAAAATATTTGGCTGAAGATTTTCAGTGTATAATTCGGAATGATCAGAAAAGACAGGAAAATATCACCAACTTTATAAACCAAGCAGAGAGTGGAAAATTAATCCTTCCAAAATTTTTTAGATTACAAACACATAACAATGAAATATTTCTGTTCTCAAAACCACCTCTTTATTTGCCAGTAATTGTCCATAAAATGACATTAGGTCATAGAAAGAACTGCAAGAGAGTACCGTGCCTTTTTCCCATTGAGACCTTGGAAGGACCTGCGGTTTGTATGTGTAGCAGCTGGAAGAAGGAGATTTTACTGTTACATAAATGATTCTGCCATTTCTTAACAAAAAATAAAATAAAATAGTCCCTCTACTACTGTTTCCTCCTTCCTGTCAAGTCATTCATTCAAGACCTTCTGCATCAATCTAGTACCATTACATTTTGCCTAGAAACAACCCTCCAGAGCATTTAAATACAGAGTCTTTGCCTTTCTTTATTTAGTTATTTGGATTGGGTTAAAACCTCTACAGATATATTCACATTTTGAAACTGATATATATTACACAGCTCTGTCTCTGGGTGATTTCTCTAAGGCTTTTTTTCTACATGTGATCTTCAGACACTGAAAGACTACCAAGGAACCCAGGTAATGGATAAGGATTTATTTAACCAGGTATAATGCAAAGTAGTTGCTTTTGCTTTGTGATTTGAAATCCAAAATCTGTAAAATAAAGGTCTTTATCTAGTTATTTAGTAATCTTTCTGTTACTTTTCAAAAATTGTAATAATTGAATTTCAGAAGTACTCTGAACCTGCACCATGTTTATAGATTATTAGTCTTGTAAACACATGAAGTTGATTATGATTGATACTTCTTCATGATATGATGGTGACTTACCATGTGTTTGTCACATAGCAGGCGAACAGAAAGAGGTCTACCAATGGCCAAAGTGTGTCTGATATGTTTAAAACTGAAAAAGCCCCAAACTAGCCAAACAAAAAACCCTGAAAGTTTATCCATGTATTTAATATAAGTTAAAAGAAATTTGTCTTAGAAATTGGCATCCTTATCAAATATCTATGTTAGAATATAGTACACAAAGACAACATGTTTACAATGCCACCATGAAATTTTCAAGTATTTTTCAATAGTCCTTTCCTCTGTGTTACTCAGTGAAGGGAATTAAGAGCTTGGAGGTGTGTTAATTCATCTGGGGTTTATCTCACTGTTCCTGCTGCACAGGGTGGAACAAAAGCAGTTGCCCACTATGGTGGCTTTGGCTTCTGCATTTATACAGATGTTTGTAGTTTCATGAGAAGGTAGAGCCTGAAACCTCTCTTTGTTTTTCATCACACCAATAAATACAACTCACCAGATGAAAGAGGGGGAAATCGAGCTGGTGCAATTAGCTCCTTGCATGTTAGCAGCCAGGTTTAGAACCTGAGACATGCAAGAGCAAAGAAGCAAGTTTTTACCTCTTCTTCACATAACACTGAAACTTTCATCCTGGAAGGTGCTGACTAACCTGGCGGTGATCCAGCAAAGCATACATGGATGTTTTAAGTCAATATAGGATCAGAACTACACTGCTCAACATCTTGTGGGATCAAATACTAAGTCTTGGGACTAGAAGCTATAAAAGAGCTAGGTTTCCATTCATTAGAGAAAAGCGTGACACACACTTTCCAAGGAATTATTTCACTGTACAGTTAACATGAGTGATTGACATCAGGGCTTAAGCAGCAGAGTTATCTCTAAAGTGAATTATAGGGTTTTGTGATTTCCCCACCCATATTAATGCATCTCAGACACATCCTGGTAGCCTCTGGACTGAGACATTTTCATCTTGTGGATCAGAAAAGAGTTGATTTGTCCTTTGCAAGAACCCATGGAAACAGCATTGAAGAGTTATCATTACACAAGTGATAGCATACCTCTTGAATACCCAGAAACATTATATTAAAATAGAGTGTTCATTTGTGTTTATTTGTTTTACTTTTTTGTTTCTGTGTAGAGTTGTCTTGGTGACAGGTCAAGCTTACTGCTGTGAAAGGGATGGGCATGAACATTTCAGTGAGTTCACTTATTGGAGGTTTCTTTATGTCTCAGGTCAAAACCATGCCAGCTACTTTACAGAAGGAAGCTATGAGACTCAGGTATGTTCCCTCTAGTTATTGAAAAGTGAGACCACCGTTTCAGAGGTCTTTGCGTGGCATCTAAATAAATTGCATGTATGGTTGTATCAACATCTTACGCTATTTTGAGACAAATCACTTTATTGTAAGATTAGCTCCTGATTCTTAGTATGCTAAACCTTTAATAGACTTACAATGTTGAAATTGAAAAGATCAAAGCAATCATAAGCAGTGTGTATTATATGTAGTTTGGAAAGGCTGGAATCTTTCTAGTATATATTTTTCTTTTTTTTTTTTTTTTTTTTTTAATCTGCACAGAAGGAGCAACATTCTGTAATAACAGAAGGAAACAGGATTTAGCTACACAATATGGCACTCATAAGTCAGTTCCAGCCTATTCCCTCCCCTTTCTTTTCTGAAAGTCATAACTTTCTCAAAATAAATTTGAGGGGTTGGGACTATCCATCCTTGGATTCACCTGAAAGGTAAATGTTTGTGGTTTTTATGTATTTCTTTTTTAAGTGAAGATGATTGAGTGTGAATTATTCAAGAGTGAACCTAACACTTTTTTTTTTCTTGTATGTTTCAATTAAAAATGTAATTAGGACAAATAAAAAAGTTATTAACAATCAAAACTTGAAACACAGACCTATGAACATGCCTAGGTGCATTTATATTAAGGAGCAGTCCTATTTCTTATGAAGGCTTCAAGTAGCTGCAGTTGAATGCAGAAAATTGAGTATGCACTCAGGTGTTTTGGAATTGGGGACCATTCTTTTTTTTTCATGTGGTACCTAATTATTAAGCAAAATATGTAGTTTTTCTAGGCAGTTTTTTAAAATGTGTTCAAAGGAAAATTATTTATTTATGTATATATTTATTTATTTATTTCAATACAGTGGTTCCCTTTTTAGCTGAATCTCAGTTAAATCTATGTCTTGCCATGTTTCAGCAGCCACAAGACTGGAACTGCTAGGACATTTTTCCTCAAGCCTCAATGAGATCTACAAAAGAAATCAAGTTTGAAGGAAACCAGACAACTAGGTCTGAAGTCATATATGCCTGAACTCACCATTTGCATCCAATTTATGAGAAACTTAATAACTGCATCCTAAACATTTAAATATTTGTTATAGTCTGAGATAGCTTAAGATGAGAACAATTTGAATATGAAGTGTTACAGGAATTTGTAAAACATATTACTGTTCATATTTTTCTTGTTGGTGTATTAGCTGACAAACAATAACGGGTGGTAAAAAAGGAGAGTGAATTTTGAGATGAAGTTCATTCTGAAAATTCAACCTGAAATGCTAGAATTTCTGGTTTCTCAGTACTTGATATTTCAATTCTTTCCTTTTTTTTTTTTTTTTTTCATTTCATTTTTTTCCCCCCAGGATAAATAGAGACTTATAAATAAGCTTTTTATGCCCAGTAAATCAGTATGTAACTTCTGCCTTCTATGATTTTGTGCAAAACCAGAAGGAGAGGAATATATCTGTTTTATACGGGAGGCAGATATACTGATCAAAATTCTTAACATCAGCAATTTTCAGAAGCCATAGGTCTGATAACAGCAGCTCATTATAATGCATTCTTTTGGGTTTTGATAAATAAGAAAGAAATCCTTGTGCACCTTAAAGCATGTCAATGTTTATGATTCCTAGAGTATCAGATTTCAATCTTTCATCCCATATTTGCATGCCACATCTTATATTCACATGATTTACCCATTTTTATCAGTTTCAAACAGTGAATTAGCACACTGTCAGAGTCCAAAGTTTATCCCCTTTTTTTTTTTTAACATATAGCCAAGTGAGTTTCAGGATCCAGCCTACAAATTCTGATTGATTTGGCACAATGACAGATTCTGATTTTTTTTTTTTCTTTTCCCCTCCATGTCACAGAATCTGTTTTTCATGACTTGTCAAGCATTCTCTGATTAATTGGCGTGGTGGTACATAGGGCAAAATCCAGTCTTTTACATTTCCCAGAATGTGTTTGACAATTCACTGTGCACACTCCAGTACCCTGGCACTGCTCACTGGCAGAGCCCCGTGTGTTGCTTCTCCAACCACGGCTGGTGACTTACGCTCGGTTCGATTCTTCCATGAACATTTCTAACCAATATGTAAACCTTCTGCTTGTTAGGGCATCTGCAAAATGTTTTCCTGTTAACCATTTTGATGTTGCCTTGTTTACCTAACAGAAGATGCACCCTGGAAATGAAAAGGCAACCCAGTAGATTATCAGCACTTAACAGAAGGCTACCACATACAGCTGCACTTGCGGTCAACAGTGATGAAGCTAGTGATTTTGACAGAAAAGCTAGCGTTATTGAAATGACGTTACCACATGACTGTGTGCACGACTTCAAAGAACAGATTTCCCCCCCCTCCAAAATGCGTTACAGTCATTAGACAGGAAAAATAGAGGATGTCAGACCTGATGGTACCCTAGATTTCAGTCAAGCATGTGAAACTGTAGTTTACAAAGTATTCATTATTTTTCAGTATCTGCACATACAATGAAAATGCAGAATTGTCCTTTTTTTTCCACCTTACCTGACTCTTTGGGGCTCTTTTTTGCTTTATAAATTAGACAGTGAAGTTATCATGTCCACTAAGAGTCAAAATAATATACCAGATTATTTAATTGCTAATCTTAATGAGCAATATGAAAAGTATCTTAGAGCCTTTCAAATGGAAAAACTTTTAAAATGCAGTCTTTTATATATGTTAACCCAACATGGGTGTGTGTCCCAACCCCAGCAGAATCTAGAAAATCTCTCCCTGAAGTGTACATGGTCTGTTATTAATTATGGATTATATTTTGCGTATGTTCAGGAAAATCAAACCTTTAAGGTCTGCGCAGAAATATATAACTTCTCCTCAACAGTATTGTCATCCCCCATTATTTTTTTCTTTAGTTGAAAAAGGCCTTTCATACAGAGTGCTATCCAGAATTTGCCCCAAGTTTATTGAAAAAACCCAAAATATCACAAGATTTTTATCTTGTATCAGTTCTGCTAAAATTAGCCAGAAGATATATGGAGTGTCCTAATCCTGAGATGACAAAAGCACAGAGGTTTGCAGTGATGCCTGCAGTCAAACTCTTGGATTTCATGAGCCTGTTGCTGCACTAAGGTGCTATCTCATGCAGATATTCAGGACAGATTCATTTTGCAGAATGATAATACATTCATTGGAGGGTATGACCAGCTGATTATCTATTGCTGGGATCATCCACGCTGTGTAGCATTTACTATTTTACCTCTGACTACTCATCTGTTTTTTGCCAAACCAGAATAAAACAGTAGTGGCCACTTTTGAGGTCACTTTTGTGGTCACTTTTCCAAGGGGATTCCAGCTGGGATTTAACAACTCTGGTATGTTTGAGAGATATGAAATCTTCAGGGCTAATTGACCTCAATAGTGTGATGGTACTTCTTCCTACTTTTCTTAATATTTCATCACCCAGACTGAAAATTGTCTAGAAATTAATATTCCCAGACTCTCCACATGAATGAACCCAATTCCAATTCATGACAGAATTTAACAATTCAAATAAATTTTTGAGTCAGTGTACACCTAGAATGGACTAGAATACAAAAAGTTATGTCCAGGATTTGACTCATGTCTGCTATCCAGGATTACTAAACCCTCAGACTCTCAGGTAAGCAGTGCTACTAATAGAGGTAGTATTTGAAGGCTATAATCAGATTTTCGTCGACCTAGATCACTCTTGCAATGACATTTCCCAGTGAAAGCAAAAGGTTTGATATTAATGTATCTTTTTTTCTTTTTTTTTTTTTTTTTTTTTTTGTAAGATCAATCTGTCTTAGAAGTTTCCTGTGCTTTGTGCCGTGGATTATATTTGTGCCAACTCAAGAAAACTTGGCACAGATCATCACTACAGAAAGTGGGCTGTAGACCACCATGGATGGTTTTAGCCACCATAGTCTGGTGTAAGGAAGGCTGTTTTAAACATGGTAAAGCAAATGGTGTAACCCATAAAACCATCCGACTATACAAAAAGGAAGAGAAGATTAGAAGAGTGAAGCTTTGAAGTGAAAGGTAAGCAAACCTACTGCACTGCTGTATGATCTTAAACCCATTTCCCTTTCCTGCCATGAAAGAGTGCTCTGAAGCGCATCCGCTTCATTTTGCCAGTCTTTTCTCACTGCACAACAACTATTTCTCTGTTTTGCCCTTCAAAACCAAACAGATTTCCTTACTAAAACAAAGGAGGGAGAAGGAAGGATTTTTCTACCAAAGTTCATTTTGTTCCTTGAGTTTTACATACGAGGGGTGGTTCACAGTGTCATGCTTCTTGGCCATGGGTTCTTCCACACGACTTTTGTCACCCCCCAGGGTGATTCAAAACTCCTGCCATGTGAGTCAGTCTCTGTACGAGCTTATCATTCCCCATTTACTAAAGGGGGAGCTAACAGCAACCAGGATCCTGATTAAGGTGACTCAGGCAAGCTGAATCACAGCCTGAGGGTTACTAAGTAGATTATGAAGACGATGCTGCTTTTTAAGATTCAGCATCACATTTCCTCACTCAACCAGGCTGAGTCGGCTTAAGGGAGTGTTCAATTTTTCTGGTATCCAGGGACATTACTCACGTCCCTAGACATGAAATATGGAAGAAAGAAGAAGGAAGACTTCAAACACCCCCTTCCCCAAACAAGCTAAAGTCTCAGTCCTGTGTTGTGCAGGATGTCTTTTGAAATGCAGTTTGCCGAATGAGATTTTGATAAATGATACCATGCAAGGTAATAACAGTCCACATCATTGTTTTTAAATTCTTTCAGTCTCCTTGCTCTAGTGTTGCAGTATACAACCCTTCAGAGAAATATACTGTGTCTTCTTTACAGCAGGAGGGCTTGACAGTTATTTTGAGAATGGATATCATACTCTGAATTGTATAAGCATGTACAAAAGCATTTAAAACTAGCAGGACATGAGTATAACTTTGTAAAGTTAAATTACTGTAACGTCAGAAGGATAAGAAATGTGTTCAGTGTTATGAAATGAACAGATATCTGTGTGCTGTATTCAGTCCTTATCATTTAATGGCATATAACAATGTTTTGCTGTTAGACAAGCAATCAAATTTTTTAATGTAAATAACCTTGTCTTAAATCTATTCCACTCTGATCACTGCGTGACAGTAAAAAACCACAGCACAGCATCATTTTCACATGGTTTTGAGTCTGGTGGGATAGCTGTCAGTTGTGGGTGTCTTTCAGAAGCTGGAGGTTTTAATCTAAGCAAAGGAGATCAATGCACGGCACAGGAAGGACAGGACATTGCAAGAGTCTTTGAGAAGTTTTACATTTCTCTTCCCCTCCCAGACCTTTTACTCCCCTGTGCTGTTAAACATGAACTGTTGCCCGTGGCAGTGCTGTTTTTGAGCTGGAGAGGAATTCTCCACATTGAAGCGAGAATTGTCTGAGGGCTTCCTCCAAAGCTCCCTGGATCCCATGTAAGGGCTACTGGTTGTTTTTTGTTCAGCAAGCCCTCTATCTGCCCTCAACAGCCCTGCTGAGTAGTATTCATACTCCTTCTGCTGTTTGCTTTAGGATTTTGCTCATTCTAGCCATTCTTCTTCACTTCTGTGGTCAAGACAGTTGGGTTGAAGAACTATAGAAATCACGTGTCCTGAGACTATATTTGTACCACAGAAACTAGAGGTTTTGCTCTATCCCAAAACAGAACAGTTCTTTGACAGAAGAAAGTATGATTCTACTACAGTGCTTAGTAAGAGAAGCTCAAGTCCTGTTTAGCACACCACTGGAATACAAATGTCTATGTCGACATTTATCAGCTCATGTGAGACCAGATTTCAATCCCTGACACAGTGATTTGGTTTTATTGTGATATTGTGATAATACTGAGAAGCTCTATAGAAATCAGCACCTCACACTGAAGAAACATACAGAGGCTCAGGGAGATAGCAACCTATAAGAAATTGACAATGCAGATGAAGGATGAGAGTGGAAATAGAGGCAGAAAGAGATGAAATGAACACCCAGAAAGGTAGGTCCATAGAAGATATTGAACTGTAATTCAGATCTCTCAGTTGCCACCATGTTCATGCAACACTGCCCAGCTGCAAGCTGAGGCCTCCACTACTAAATGCAAGGATGGGATGAACAGCACAAAATATTAATTATGTTGTGCATGTTGCTTGGATTGCAACATTGACCATGGACCGTGACAACCAAGACTGGACTGATGATCTTGACTTTACTACTCTGCCTGACCATGGTCAAATCTACTGTTGTGTTACAACAGTGTGTTACTGTTGTGTTACTGTTGTGTTAGGACCAGCTTTCACAGCAACTCTGGATGAGGAGCCATATTCCTAAAACTCAGCAGCCATAGCAAGTCATTCAGACAAACCCCAAGATCCCACAGGGTATCAGTTTTGCTAAAAATAAAAGCATAATCTTTAGTTTTCTTACAAGAAACTGTTGAAGATAAGGTGTTTCCTGTGGAAGGCTTTCATGGCAATCCCCAAAGGAGACTGACTGAATGGATCAATTTTCTTTAAAATGAAAATAAACCCCCTCCAAATGTCAATGATCATTTGCTTGACTTCATGTTCCCTAATTATAATTTTACAGTTTCAAATCCTTTGAAGCTCCATTTTTTCCCCCTCTTTGGTGCTAAGATGAGAAACATTTTGACAGACTCTTAGTTTTCTAAGAAAAAGTGGCCTTTCTGGTTTTTTGATTTGTTTTGTTTTGTTTCAAGTTTGGTTATAAAATGATTCATAACTATACCAACACCCACAGACAGTACATCTAAAAATGATTTGAACAAAATATATTGCATTTTGTACCTTTTTTCCATTGTTCTTAAGAACTGCATTAGTTCTCATTAAGTCTTAACAAAGATCAGATTGAGCTGGAACTTGGGTAAGAGAGGTGATAAGTTTGCAGATAATAATGCATCTCATCACTCATGAATTGCACAAATTAATCTTCAGATAGGGGCATGTCATACAAGAATTTACATGCTTGCACTTTAATTGTCAGAAGCTAGTTTCTATTAGGCAGAGGGACTGTGAATGGGTAACAGCATTTCCCATTAGTGGAGGGAAAAGGAAAAATTAAGGTAAGTTTAAAAACATTAAGAAAATGCTTTAATAATATTGTTAAACTTAGACAGTAATGAGGAGAAAGAGCAAGACCTTAAGCGAATTAAGACCAAGTCTGCTTTGTTTAATAAATTCTTTCTCTCTGCTTAGGAAAGATGTATATGGAAAAAAGATAGTGAATGAAATAAGTATTATACAGGAAAAAGCTTGCAAAAAAGGAAAGATCTATTTAAAGGAATACTGTGAAAAGAGCAAAAAGAAATTCTGTGAAAAAAATGATGATTATTTTTTTTTTGGATGAGATTTGAATATTTCATTTTTTTTTTCCGACCAATGCTGGTAATAAGTGGGTTTTTCCTTCCTGTAATAAAATGGACCAGAAGGGCCTTTGCACTGCGTGTGGTTTGATTTGCATAGGGAAAGAACGTGGTTGCCAGATGCGGGCCACAAATCGGTCACAGTTTTTATGCTGTACTTAGTTATTCTAGTGTTTCAGAGCATGAACCGATCACCGTGTGGGTTCAGAGAAAAGTCCATGTCTACACTCTGGCATGTCATGGGAAAATGCAGACCTACCTTCATGAGATACCGACCCTTTGGGTTGTGCTGGAAAGAGGAGCGATCACGGCTCAGCCCGGTGATGATGGGTTTCAAACTCAGTTGTACGCAGCTGTTAAATCAACAGGACATCACTGGGGCTATTAAAGATTCACCACAGGCTCAAATTTCTGAGAATAAAAGGATTTGGGCCACATCCTCACTTGGGATAAACTGGCTTCCAAGAGTAGGTATCAGTGAATAATGCCAGTTTACATCAAGTCAGAGATTATATTATACATACATGCTTTCTTTGTGATTAAGGGCTTGTTCAGTTGCTAGACAAAGCTCTGCGGGTCATTATGCTGATAGTACTTTGTACTATTGTGCTTTTCAGTTATTATCTGAAAGCTTTTTTAAAGTATTTATTACACTTAAAAAAAAATAATAAAATTACAAAGGCAGCAACCCGGAGGCAGCTCAGAATTATTACAACCTGTTTTGCAGGTGAATAAAGGAAAGAGAATGCGTTTTGCCTAAGGTTACTGTGAATCAGAAAAAAATGAGGATTAATATCAAGGTGATATGACTATTAATCTTTGGCTTTAATAACTAAGTTGCAGCAGGTCCCACCTGTGCTCAGGGTTCTTGGTTGTCATTTAGGCAAGCAACTGAATAAAAGCTGAAGCAAAGAATCAATCCTCATTCTCGTTACATTTAGGAGGTTTTCTTATAATGGATCTAAATGTGACATAAAACCCTGATGAATCTCATCAGCACTGGGGCGTATTCTAGATGCTGTGTTCTGACCAGGACTGAAAACTCTGGCATGGATCCATCAAAATAATGGAAAAAATATATAAACATATGAATCTGGTTATTTAAAGAGATGATTATTTGTTTATATACATTCACTGTCGTATTTTTGTTTGCAGCAATGAAGGATTAGGACTTCAGAAATAATTCGTCCCTTTCTCGTAATACTGTCCAGACACTCAGGGGTAGTTCTGTTGTCATGCTTTGTTTAAAAATAATTTATATATTTACAGAGAGTATTGCAGCCTTTTATCTTAGCACATGAAAGCACTGGCTTTTGGGATGATCTCCTATGTTTTTATCTATGATTCCTCTGATTAGTCTTTCCTTACTATCTGTGTAAATATATAACAAACTCTTCATTTTTGTTTTAAATTCCTCTAAAGCAAACCCCATGGTTAATCTGCAATTTTTTGCCCCTCTTTTTGAATGTATTTTCTATAGCTTCTTTTCCTACAGTTGTATGGTTTTCTTTTGTTTTGTTAGTTTTTATTTTTGATAATTTTGCATGTTTTTGTTTTAAGTGAAACACATTGATAACATTCCCGCTCCTAATGCCTAATAGCATTTGATGACCTAATTACAAATGGTACTGCATGCCTCAGACTAATAAGATATTTTGCCTGAGAAATATTTTCACGTTACCCCACAGAAAATATTTTCATCCACAATTTAATAATAACAACTAATTTCTGAAAGTTTTAATAAATTATAAGTCACTAGGAAGAACCAAATGTTTTTTTCTTCAGTTCAATTAAACTGTCAAGGTTTTTGTATGTTTTCCTCTTCTCATGAGAAATTCTAAGTTAGAACAAGTTTTTGAACAATCTGGTCTTGTTTGGAGAAAGGAGAAAATTTTAAAATTGAATAATCTTTATCTGTAAGGACTGGATTACATTTTCATTCACTATTTTAAAATATGTAATTGTAATAGAGGATCTAAGGAGAAGTATATCTATGAACTGTTACTTTCTCTTTTGGTTCCTCTGCTTGTTATCTTGTAAGACTTCAGAGTCTTTAAGAATTGCATATGTATGTATGAAAAAAGGAAGAGACAGAAAAAGTCCTGATCTTCTTGATTAATCTCTAGTTCTAAAGCAGTACTATTTCAAAAAAAAAAAAAAAGGGGGGCAAAATAATCTTTCTTTTACTTTATTTTTATTTTCTTCTGTCTCTCTGCTATACTACTGGGCCCCCAGTATGTAATATTATTTTGTTTTAGGGAATATTTGAAAAGTCATGGGAGTCTCTTCTGGCCATCCACTCTGTGGATACCTACTTCAAAATAATTCTTCTCGTATAGACTGTGAAGATAAATGATTTCTTCTACAACACAGTCCATCTTCTTAAAAGTGAACTCCTAAATGCAGTCAGAAGAACCAAATCCTAAAAGCAGACATTTCCTTTTGTTGGTTTTGAAGAGGGTTTAGGATGAGTTGCTCAGTGCAGTTGTGCACACACAGTCATCCCCCTACAGCACCTTCTTCCTCTCTAGGGTAGAGATAAAGCTTATCAAACAGAAAGCCACTTCCATGCACCACCACACTTCGTGTCAATGGGAGTTTCTTATGTGTAGGCACGTCATAAGTTGTGGAAAGATTTTTCATTATGTCATGACAATTTATTAGGGTGGTGGATGATTTAAACTCTGTTTTTTCCAGTGACTTCAGTGAGATTTAGATCAGATGCCAGACTCCTTGTTGTCCGAGGGTTTTTGCTGAACACAGAAAATCAGTCCCTTTAACACACACAAAATGCATAAGCATTTTATCTGGAAGAGATACTACATGCTTACTAGTAGGATTAATTTGACTCAAAATGAGATTATGAATCTGTGAGTAAACTTCCTCAACATCATAAGATAGAGAGTTAAACTGAATTTCTTACTGTATATGTTTGAGATAATTATGTTTTAGGTCTTGCTTTGCATTTTTGGTTACAGAAACAGCAGAAACACTCATAGCTGAGCAGTGGAGAGCACAACATTCAGCGGTAAATAAAATACACTTTGAACACTTGAGAACTTGCAAGGAATGCAGAGGTGCCATTTCAGGATCATCAGTGTTTTATGTTTGTAGGTTTTTGGTAACTAACCAGAAAAATTGTGTTAATAGTAATTCAAAAACCTGTTGTAACCAACCTAGAAGTGAAATACATTCTGCAAAACAGAATTGTTACCATCCTATCCTTTGTGTATTTGATTTAAACACATCAGTGTTACAAACCATAGGCTGATAAATTGAGCTAAAATATCGGTAAAAGAACAGAACAGAGTTTTTAACCATGCCCAACACAGAAACAAATTGTTAAATTTACTCAATTTTAAAGGCTTTTTCCATAATTTCTGCTAATGCAAAAGACTCTTGAGGCAACAAGACAACTTACCTGCCAGCTTTGGCATTTCTATAACCAAATCAATATTTCAGAAGCCTTGTGCTATAAATCTGATGTTGATTTGAATTTCCTGAGAGTAATAAATGATCCAATTAGAAAACAAACAAAAAGGTGAGAATAATTACACTGTTTATTCTTCCATGATGATAAGGTGAGCTTGACAAGACAGAATGTTCTTCCTAAACTGAGTCTCTCTATGCTTGCAATTGATCTTAGGAGTTAAAGGTTTTGTTTGCATTTTTAACACACCAAGTTAAAATGTATTGCCTTGATAGAGACGTTAAGAAGCAGTTTGTTTACAGTATCTCATACCCTTCATTTTATATTCAGTTGTTGCATAATTTCCAAGACCTTTGAGGATATAGTATCTATGTAGAAGTAAGTCTTATGCTTCAATGATTTACAGTAGCACACCTTTTAAAATCCTTTCTCAACAACTCTTTTCTAAACATTATCATTCACAAATTGGAAATATTGCATTGTTAATTTATTACAGAGATTTTTTTTTTTTTTAATGAATAAACACCACAAAAGTAAGGCTAGTTTTCCAGCTTCCTTTTACATTTGTAGGTGCAACCAAAATCAAAAGCTCTTCTGTTGAAAACCACAGTTTGCAATCCTTTTTTTTTGTTGTTGTTGTTTAATTATCTGAGTTTGATTGTGCATAGTTTGCAAGAACCAAAGGAAAATTTGTGCAGCATTTTCTGTGGATATTGGTGAGTCCAGTTCAAGGCCAGCTATGCTTCAGTAGGTATGGGTAGACACTCTTTATGGTAAATTTAGGACCCAGCCCTCAGAAAGCACTAGACATTGAAGGACTCCTCCCTGTCTCAGTAGTTTCTTACAGATACATTTGTTATGTGGATGATCTTTTGAGTTGTTTCAGAAATAAAAAAAGAAGGAAAATGGCAAAAAAGAAACCACCAAGTAACCCCATCTTAGATCCACCAACTGTCCCACCCTGTTTATGAACTGCATGTGAGTAGCACTTGGTTGAGTCTCCTCAAAATCTAGGCCTAGGGAGCTCTATTGTGGTTTCTATTTTATACATTTCACAAGAACTTATTATAGTCGTGTCTTGACTTTTCCAATGTCATAGGTAATAAGACCTCAAAAGCAAGATCCTAGGGAAAGTATGAGCCACTTCAGAGGTGAAATGAAACACTTTGTGCTTGTGTGTAGTCACAGACTGAGTGAGCAAACCTGCCAGCTGGTCGTTGATAGTTTGATTCAGGGCACTTTGCTTTATCTTGTAATTGGGAGCTGTACGGTGCCATCAGAGTTTAAGCTGAAGCTGGACAGAACTTGAAAGATTCAGTCCTCATTCAACTTAGTAAAGAGTTTGGCTGACAGCAGGGTTTGCAAAGGTGCTAGCAGATTTGATTTTAGGGTCGTGCTAGCTGAAATAACATCGAGACACCACTGAACACTTGAAAAGTCAGCTCAGAAAAGGCATCCGATCTGTATTGCAAAGCATACAGAATATCCTTGCTCACAGTGGTTTCCTATGATATTCTCCAGGAACCAGTTAAACCACACCTAGCCGTTCCCATCTAAGACTCAGCTATTTACTGTAAACCACACTTAAGAATTTCCTTGGTAGGAAATGGAAAGGGACAGAACTACCTCAGAGTGTCAAGTTTTGCTGTTTGCTTGAGGTATCTATTTCAGGACTAGATAGTACCTACTGCCTTCTCTCTATGCATGTCCATTCATCCTAGCTGACAGCTTCCAAATAGATGCCTATTAGGTAACGAGGGCCAAGTCAGATGAAGCCTCACCTCAGGGGACTGTAATCAAGAGCTCAAAAGTTTTGTGCAAAAAAACCTGGTTTTGTCAGAAAACAAAACTGAGGCAATCATATTGATTGATTGATTGTTTCCTGTTTTGAAAACTTATTGATTGATTTAAACAAAGTTCATCAAAAGAGTAGAACTTCGGAAGATATTGAATCCTGAGAAATTCTTTAAAATAAGCAGGTGAGTAATGAGAAAGCTGTGTTTAGTCTGGACTGAGGGAAATGCCCTGGTATGACTTGGTGCCAGGGAGGTCATGGAAGACATAGTTGTTATTGAATGTCCTACCTGTGGGAAACCTGCACTGAAAGTCTTCAGAAACAGATTTCAGTAGTTTCACAGGTCACAGAACTCGATTGATACATTTGACTTCTATGTGTGTAGTAGAAAACAGAAACCTGAACCCATAATACGAATGTGTCAGTTTTAATTCAATAATAATAGCAGCACTAGTATCAATTAAAAACAAAACAGAACAGAAAAAAACCCCCACCAAACTGTAAAAAGATGTTTTAAAAATGCATAATCTGTTGTTTTGGACCAAACTGTGTCTATGTTTCCACTGTGTTGTCTTTAAACTCATTTGTACCCAGTGAGGTGGGAGTTAAAATGAGCTCATGCCAGGATGGAGAATGGTAACGATTTCCACCTCCTTTGCTCTCTGTCTGTGTGGAGCACAGGGCAGAAGTAAATCAACCCCAGTAACTCAATTCCTGAGTGCTGAGGTTGCTCTAAGTGTTTTCAACACTAGGTTTTCTTTCACCACATCTCATTAAAAAGGCCTTGTGTTTATTGTTCTCAGAATTCTACTGTTTTTTTTTCTCCCACTGCATTGCTATGAAAATTGTTTTATTCTTATTCTAATATTGTGGGTTTCAAGAATAGATCTCCTTGCCTAGCATTCCTCTGAAATATGAAAGAGATGCCCTCTGCAGCAAGCTTAACACTGCTATCATCTGCATAATAAAGATAGGCTGTATGTATAGAATATGCATACACACGTATAAATTTCTACTGATATACTGTGTGGGCACAAAGATAAACAGAATAAGAATCACAGTAGCAGAATAGATGAAGAGACCTGTAACTCAGCAACTGACATCAAGAACAGATCTCATCTGTCAAATGACTGAATTGAGAGGCTTTTATGAACATCTCTTCTAGGACAAAGTATTTTATATGTGGAAAATAAATGTATGCAACCTGATAGTGTATGATTGATAGTGTATGATTTCCCTAGGAATTCCATAGAAAAAGTTGTTTTTAATTCTTAATTTTTTTTTTTTTTTTTTTTTTTTTTTTCCCCTTGGCAGTTTTCTCTTACTTCTTCTCCTAGAACAAAATAAAATAATTGGATTCTTAAAAACACACGTACTAAATTTTGGATCTCAATATGGGTAAAGCTGTCTACTCAGTCACAAGTTCAAATACTCTCAGCACTGCTCTAAACATCTCACAAACAATTAAAAATAGTACAGTTGTATTAGAGACATTTTCTTCCAAATCTGTGGGGAATTTTATCAACGATGTTGTTTCCCCAAACACTGGTAGTCAAGAATCTGCTAAAGATAGTGTCTGCTTGTATTCAATTAGAGAACCAAATAATATCGACTGACTCAGTATAAACAAGGCAAAAATCAAGATTCTGGTGGAAAATGCCTGACGGTATATTTTGCAATTGGAAGTATTGCAGTTGGCATAGAGCTCTGATTCAGAAAGACACTCGCTTGTCTCACTTGATTCATGTGATTGTGCCCCAGTTGAACTCGTTGGAACCACAAACATGCTCAGGTTTCATGCGGGCTTAAGAAGTTTACTGAATCAGCAGCAAGGAGAAAATGCCCTTAACCGTGGAATCACATTAATGACTCAATAAAATGTCAAATATTTTTAGCTGAAGATTTTCCTCTGGGAGGAGATATAATTTTCTACACATTGCAATGCATCTGTTCACATTAAAGCTCTTTTCCCCATATGATGACTTTTTCCCACTTGGTAACAATATGTGAATTTTGAGCTCGTTTTATGTACCTTTTATCAACCCCATTGTGGGTTTCTGATCTACTTTTTAGCCACATTAGGCTCCAGTAACCAGTGGCATGTAGATTCTTGTCTGAAAACAAGTCTTTCTGAATGGACATGACTCAGTGTAAACCTCCGTTGACTGGAATGGACAGTGGTGCTTTTCCAAAGCAGAGTTTCAGACATTACCTTGTCCTTCATTAAGGCATTTTTTAGTCCCTAGAACCACAAGCACATCACAGAGAGAACTAAAAAAACAGGATTTCTTTGTGGCAGAGTCAAGTAGAATAAACTTAAAAAAAAAAAAAAAAGAAAAACAGAAAAAGGGGGGTAAAAATGCAAAGCTTAAATAGAAGGGTTGGATTTGCTTATATTCTTTGAAGCTTTTCTTTGTAGGCAAGGAATCAGTGTGCAGAGAGCAGAGAGGGGAAAAGGAACCAAAATTCATTTAAGAAAACACTGAGTTCTGTCTTTGAATTATATAAAAGCAGCTGCATTTGATTTAATTTTTCTTTAACATAATGTGCTGTATAATCACTGGTTTCATCATCCGCTGGGCCTGAGCTTCCTCTTAGCACAAGCTTTGTGAGCTGTGCCACAGAGTTTAGTAGAAGCCGAATCTGACCTATGCTTTGCTTTAAAAATATACCGTTACCTCTGTCTCTGTTCTTGCCTCTTAGAAACTCTTTTGAAATGCTAAACGGTCCTAAAAATCAAAGCTTGCGATACCATCAGACTCCTCCCCTATAAGCTATCAGAAAGAATCAATAATTTACCAAAAAGGTTAAAGTCCACACTCCTAAGACTAATCAGCTGGACAGAAAAGTAAAAGGAGGCAGAAGAAATACTGCAATCTGCTAAGGGGACTGACTACAAGAATTGTTTCAATGACACTTCTTAACGCAGAGCATGCTTTGGGGAAGGAGGAGAGGGGGAGGAGGGGGATGATGAGTTCACATGGAGGGACATGAACTTGTTCTTCAGTTCCTGGCTCTCTTTCAAGGTAAAGCCACTTACCTCAATGCAGGTAAAAAAACATTTTACCAGAGAAAGATTTGCCCCTAAAAAAGCATTGATGAGAATTTGAAACTCAAACACACTGTTGAAAAATGCCAACATCTCTTCACTTATCAAACAGGGCTAGATGATAGGTTAGATTTTTTTTTCACCTTTCCTGAAACACAGCCAGAGAGGACCATGGTACTTCAGAGATTATTTTAGCTATTAGTCATGGACAAGGAAATATTAGTTGAGTCTGCTTCCATGTGGAGTAAATAAGAAAATATATACCGCCTTTACTGAAAGCAAAATCGGAAAAAAAAAAACCAAAACATAGTTGTTTTAGGCTTTAAGCCTGAAAATACAAACAAGTTGAGCACAAGCAAATAAATAATAATTTGTCTCTCCTGCCACCTGGAGAACACAAAGTGTACTCTAAACACTGTTTAATTAAACCTCACTGGACATTGGCTCAGTAAAAGGAAAATTATTTCTTAACTGCTTGTTTTAGAGAGGGGAGCCTTTGGCCTTCAATTACTATAAATTACACAGAGGGCAAGCGTGGACAAGCAAGATTCAATAGCCTTGAGTCAGCTTCATCTTCACAACTCTGGAAAGTAAGGTCTTTTACAGTAGGACTTAACTTTGCAAGCCCTGAAGACATGGTTAAAGATCCCATTGACTTCCCAGGCACTGACACAGACCCCTGGTGCCCATGGGGTTAAGGGTTAGTGCTTAACTTTGTGTTAGAGCTCTTTTGCTGCACCAATACTTTTTATTTTTTTTTGTTTGTTTTTAAATTTCAGAGGGTGGATTTCCCCCCCACCCTACATAGTTCTCGACGTGGTTTCAATGTACTCATCTTCCTGAGATCAGTTTTACCTGATAAAAGTGCAAAGCCATTATGGCCTTATTTGTCAATTTGGTGTGTGGGGGAGAAATGTGCGACTGAATGTTGAGGTTCTGCAGCTCCTCCAGCATGTGGTGATTCATTAGGACATTATGTGGTAGGTTGTTGCACTCTGGCATGCTCTAGGCATCATGTATACCGCCGTTTGAAACACAGCGACATAATAAATCCTTTCGTTAATAACTCTAAATGATGACTTATGCCCTGGAAATTCGTTTTCCTCCTGGCGCAAACAACTATAATCTCTGTGCTGCTGCAGAACGGAGTAGACACCCTAATACCTTTACTGGAGGTGAAGCAATATGTACCTCATTAGCAGGCCACAGATCAAACTATTAGCAACATGGTGGGAAGCAAACTAGGATTTGGTGGGATTTACAAAAGGTCATCTAGAGGCAGCGTGCAAAAAAGCTTTTTGGTTCCAGAAAATGCTTCTAATCAACTGATTTCCCACCCAGTGGGCACGGGGAACACATTTTATCCCATTGAGCAGACTAGTTTGGCGATGGCGATTACGTGGGATTAAAGCTTTACATACCTTGTGAAAGCTGCAGCATTTCCTCCTGGTAAATAAACCTTAGTGTTTTGTGACAGAGAAGGAGGAAGCCCATCAGCTCATCTTTGTTTCCTTTGCTCTTTATCTCTCTGCAGCGTTCATATCAGTAGGGAGAGGAGAACTAGAAACATTGCAGTATCTGCCACAAGCGAACACTCTGTAGTTGCCCTGCAGTAGCTCAGAGGGTCAAATTCTTAGTCGAGATAGGATATAACTAAGGGAGTATTCAACACCTTGGTGAAGTGTGGGATCTTCCACTTGATGTACTGTAGCTGCATCAACCAAATGCATCCTTATATGAGTCTTCGTGTCCATAACATTTCATATAGTCTTTCTTTTTAATACAAATCCATAGCAATGGTTGCAAATGGAGGTCAGCATTTTTATTCTGCTGTATGGAAAGGGAAACTGAGGCAGGACAGCAATTCACCTAAGCCCATCTTGCAAGGCTCAAAGGTGTTATACAAACCCTACTGCTGCAGGACGTTGGTCACACAAGGAGACAACACTTCTAATATCTTCCTTTGCCTATTCTATTACTTTCAAGGAGGTCCACTTGCTGTAAACACGTATTTTACTGAGTTCACCAAGATTAAAGATGGCCTTTTGTCCTATGTGTACACACTTTTCAGCCCTGTAAGCCCCTCATTCTCCCTGGACACTTCAAGAGGTTTGTGTATACTCTTCCAGCCCATCATGCAACCTCTGCAGAGGAACATGGCATTGGTGCTTCTCCTGCAGGACAAGAAGAATAAGGCACAAGATTGCCTGCCTTAATTCAGGTCAGGATCATCCTTACTGGTATAACAAAGTTTAATTATAAAATCTTTTTAAACCACGTGGATTAGCTCCTGGCTATGATCTTTGTCTGGTCTTTGGTTCATTCCTTTGAGCTCATAAAATATCTTTACATGCAGATGTAGCAGACAAAGAGCCAATGAAAGGAAATCTGAAGCTTGGCTGCTGATCATCCAATTTTGTGTTAAAACCCGCACTTGGGAAATTCCTTTTTAATTGGTCCCTCCAAGGCCTGGAATATTTATATGTGTGCATAAGGAGTCAAGACCAGAAAAAGCCAAGCTAAATGGTCCACCTTATTTTAAAAAGATGCCTACAGAAACGTTTAGACAGACTTATTTTACTGATGTCTATATCAAGCAGATGGTTTGCCATTTCAAAGGACATGCAGAACATGAGAGAGGAAGGAAGAGTGGTTCTCTGATAGATTTACCAGCGAGACTGGTGTGATAGTGAGAGACAGCAGTCTCGCATCAGAAAAAATCAGGTTCTCTTCCTATCTAAGCCTGTTACTGAGCCCAGTTCATTTAAATCTTTCTAGGTTTCTGTTTACTCAACTGTAAAACAGAAATAATGGTTTTCTGAAATTCCTTAGAACTATTTTCTCAAAAATGACTAACCCTTTCAATTTGATGGCATCTTTCTGCTGCATAACTTAGGGAACAGGAGGCAGATTGTCCACACGATCTAAATTGAGGCACTTAATTAAAGTTAGGGGTTTACTGAAGAAGCAAGCTACTGTGAGATGGATTATAGAGCACCTAAATGAAGAGGATGCCATCATCCAGAGAGCTTGTGTTGGCCCCTAAGAGATTTCCAGGGGAATGGATAGGACCATACGCAGTGAAAAAGCGACATTTTTTGAGATTGCGACAGCAAGTATTGGAATCAGTAATGCACTGTTATTTGTAAACTCTGTATTTGTGAGGGCTCTTCCTTTCCCACTCCTCTATCTCAGGCTGAGCAATACCAAGGCTGTTATGAGTCACTGTGCTGCCCTCCAAGAGAAGGGACAGTGCAATTATTTCTTTTAACAGCCTACATGTAGGTTTGCTGTCCTTGGCAAAAATGATTGTAGTCATTGCCTCCCCCTGTGGACCCTGTCATTTTGAGCTGAGCATACAGGACATTCTTAGGGTCACTGTTGCTACAACCACATCTCATGCTTCTTCTTCCAGTGCAAGGTCATAACAAGGGCAGGTTGTGAAGGATGCAAACTTAATGGAAGAGGCATTGACTGCATGTGTGTTGTTAAATATGTTCACCTCAGAGTAGTTTCCGTAGCTCTCATTAGATGGTGCAAAGTGCCTGGTTTCGCAGAGCTTGGAGCTGTCTGTGTGTAGAGCAGAGAGGCTGCATTCCCACCACACAGGCACTGTAGTGTTCTGCCATTTCTTGAAGTTTCTGAAACAATGCAAGGGCTGCCCTGAAGCCCACCAAAGTGGTATTTCTATAGTACAGTCTGAAAATTCATGTTCCCCAGCTGGCCAGTGTTCAGAGACTGAGTGCGATGTGTGAGGGAAGGAAGCTCTCTGGAATAGTGCTGAAGTATTGTATAAGGCAAAATGACCTAAATCTGGAACAGTTTCATCCTTGCGGTGTTTCATGTGCTGTCCCTGGAACTGCAGTTGCATTTAATTAATTCTGCAGAGGACTCGATTCGCTCCCAAAGAGAAACCATGTTGAAAATAACTTTCATTAGATACAGACTGAGGACACCAGGACTAGGAGGAAAATGGTGATCTATGTTTCACAATGGTGGATCTATGTTTTGCCTGGCTTCCCGGTCCCACGAATGTCCAACTCTACTGAAGTCCCAGGGACAAGATTTGGTTTCTGGGAGAACAGTTGTTGGCAGAGGAAGAAGAAGACAGAGAGAAAAATAAGCAAACTAAATTCTCCCAAATGTCTTGCTGAAGTTTTTTTCTTTGCCTATCTATGGTCAGAATAATTAATTAATTAATTAATTAAATGGGTGATATAATTTTATCAGTGTGTAAGAATAAGACATGGGGAAGGATTGTCTGTACAACATCTGCCCAGCTCTTCTCTAATAAGATGAAGATAACACAATTTCAGGATGTGTTAATATTTCAGCACAGGCTTCTGTTTTGGAAGCATTCAGACAATGACTTGGTAAAGGGCTTAGCAGAGTAATTTCCCTTTCAGAAAGGGCAATTAAAACTGCAGTACTCTTATCTCCTCACAACTTATATTGTTTTAGAAACACAGGACAAAAAATATTACTGAATGGAATTTCTGAGAGGTTGGTAGAAATCAATATAATGTATCTTTTGTGTTAAATGTCTTAGAATCTATTTTCCTGCAATATAAATACATTTATAATATCCCTAATGCTGATAAAATATCATCTTGATAATCTATTCAGACACCTAAGAGACTTCAGTTTCTGTTCTGACATGCTCTGAATTTCACTTTAAAAATGCATTCTGGTTTAACTGTCATCAATAGCCTAATGCAATCTCAAAGAAACAGGCATAGGCTATTCAAATATGTTTCCAATATAAGTTGGAGATTGCCAGACAAAGAAAAAAATAGCTTCACAGTTAAAGACATAAATGTCAAGAAATAAGAAGAGGAAGAAAAAGTGTGAGAAATTCTGGGTTTTTTTAATTACATTTTTCTGGTTTGGGTCAATTAATCATCAATCATTATAATTTTAATAAAAACAGTCTACAAAGCACAATTAAAAAGCATGACTTAGTTCATCAAGATCTGAGAGGGTCTTTCTTTTCTGTTGAAATTTTAATTATTCACTTTTTCAATATTCATAAGTCACCTCGTTCTTTAAATGTTGAGGTGAGCTACAAAATCATGAGACTTTAAAATAAGAAAGATGGTAAATTTAGGCTGCTTTCTGGTATTTAACAATTTTTTTTTTTTCTTGTATTTGAGTATTTGCAATTAAAAATGATCTCTCTGGAGTCCTAAGGTCTAAAGCCTTACTGTCATGAAAACTGAAATTCTAATAGAACTATATGAAGTCAGTAAGTGAAAGCTTATGAACCATGTCAGGTATTCCAAATCTCAAAAGGGAATTATGAGTTGCAATCTTTGATTATTATTAGAAAATGGAGTTTTAAATTCTCTAATGGATCAATGTTATTAACAGTTATGATATTAATATCTTAATAGTCTGCTCTACCACTGAAATCTCAATTAGTGATTAAACCCACTACAGAACAAATTATAAACATTAATAAAACCATTTAGATTTCTATTTTAAAGCTTAGATGACAAGTTACAAGTTGTCCTACCCAACAAACTAATTTTTTGGGAAAAAAAGAAATGATACTTCACTCTGCTATTCCTGCTCCTGTATTACAGCATTTTCTTTACTGAGGCTTGGGGTGAAGTAAGTCAGTAAGTAGCCTGGTAATTCTTAAATTGTAACTGTAAACTCCCTCTTTGTAGTAAACATTTTTTTTAAACTCTCCTCTTAATTTTGTAGAAGAGTGGAATGTACAATACAAGACTAATGGCCCTGTGTAAACAGAGAAATCTCGACTTTGAAGGACAAGATCGAAAAGGCCGTGTAAGACATAGGTATTTTTCTATTGCAAAAATATTTGAAAGCCTTGCAATACTTTCTCTTTTTGCCTTCTGTTAGCTCTGCAAAGGTCATGCTCATCAGAGACACAGACAGAGAAGCCGTAGCAATTTGCCTTGAAGAAAAGATGCTGTCCCGATAATGGGATCATGTAACTCGATAGTTTCGTCACCATTTGGCTGTTTGTAGGAGTTCCTGTTCACCAAAAGGGACCTTTAAATTTTTGACTATTCTGCACATTTCCTTTCCTGCTAAGCATATTATAATTGGTGGTTGGGTTGTTTGGGTTTTTTGCTTAGACCTACTTATTTTGTTTTTGTTTAACTTCTGACTAGACTTTTCCATGGGAACCAGAAAGTTTCTAGGTTAAGATCAAGATGTTAATTTTCATCATGGTAGCTCACTTATGTTCTGCTTGTTTACCCCAAATATTACCTCCTTTTGGTGACACAATTATGAGCTGGCTGGAGCTCAGTTAGCGTTAATGAGTTGGTATGCCTACCATGTGCACTTTGAATTCACTTTTCCCCTTCTCTGAAAAATTCCCAATGAGATAACCTTCAAGTCACACTGTATCTCTTTCTCCAAGAGTCTGGGAGGGAATGAGGGTAATGAAAATTGGTGAACTTTCTTTAATGTTATGTGAGATCCTGAAGGGCCCTTGGCCTCCATTGAAATCTCAAGGATATTGTGGGAGGCCCCAAAAAGAACCAGTTGAAGCAAGTTTCTTGAAGAAGTTACTTGTCAGGAGCCTTCACCATAGAATGCTTCTCCATTTGGAAATTTGTAGAAGTTTGACAATCAGAGGATTGTGAAAAACACAGGGAATCAGATTACCTGCAAAGCAAAAGCCATACACCTCCCCTGGCAGCATCTGGATGAGACAAAGCACCAAGGTTAGAAACACTCCCCCATCCAAAATGAGCTAAAGAAGTCAATGAAAGCCCAGGCACATAATTTGTATATTTGATTTGTCTCCAACCCAAAAATGCATGATGGTTTTCTTGTGAGAGTGGTACCTAGCTTCAGTTTCTAGGCAGTAAATCTTGTGATCGTTTTCTCTGCTGTACTGAGTAGACCTCTTGAGTATTTTTCCTCTATGTTGTTATACAGAGGAAACACACTGATGTTCTTAAACTGTTGTTTAGGTTTGTAGCAGAGACACTCTGAGAGGATACATGGCCATTCGTCTTTAATGTTTCTGTCCACCAAATAATATGCAGATTTATGGAAAGCATCTGGCATACAAATCCTCAACCTCAGATGACAGCCCACAAAAACTAACGCAATTCAAGTAACAAATATTAGAAGCTAAATGTTTGTTCTACCTACATTTGTATGAGGAGTCTTTTAATTCTACAGATTTCTTTACCTACTTCAACATTGGTAAGTCCCTGAAGAGTGTAGCCAAAGATGATATTTTTTTAAATACGCAGCAATAAAATTTCCCCATAGTAAGCTTAAATCCTGATAATAGTGCACTTTTATTGCATTGCACTGAACTTTTACCAATCAGTCCAATTATGGGCTAATTCATTCTCATCACTTTGGAAAGCTTTTTTTTTTTTTTTTCAAAGCCCTATCTGATTTTTTGTGTGTGAAATGCTTACAAAAGGAAGTTAATAAGAGAGCAGTTCATCTGCATATACAAAGAAAGATCATAATGTAAAAAATTGCCACATTAGAGAAGTCTAGACCTTGACTATCTGTCACATAGTTTTTTATAACGTCTTATCACTGTGCTATCTGATTAAGTAGTGAAATGGTTAAGATAAATGAGACTTAATTAGCGGAACTGATACCTGTCTATTGCAAGTCTTAAATTTGCATTTGGGAGCTCTGATTTTCAGAAGAGGGAAGTGCATGTCCACCGTTTTCCTTCCTTTTGCAATCGATGGGAGTTTTTCCTGCAGTGAAAAAGAACATTCAAGGTTTCACCCAAAGCAAAGTGAAACTTTTGCTGTCTACTTATCCCTTTGACTCGAGCTAAAACAGAGGGAGAAAAGCAAATGCCAGAGCTCTGAGATGGAAGGAGAAGAGGAAGAGCCAAGACTTGACTTTTAATAGGTCAGGTTGCAGAGCTCAGCAGCATGCAGAGATAAACAGGTTGTGTCAGGGAAAGAGTTGGTACAGGTTATTTTCACTCTGGAACAAAAGCATCCAAAATATAGTTTGGGTTTTTTTCAGCTTTGCTTGTGGAGTAAAGTATTTACATTTGAGCTCAGGGATTAGATGGCCAGTTGCCATCGGTCTCAACTATTTCAGTAGGAATGTGCTCTAGTGTAACTTCACCACCAAACACTCTCTGTGCAGAACAAACGATTTACCACAGAGCTCAGAGATGGAGTATTTACATTCATTTAAGTTTGGTATAAACATTTACAGAACATTAGGACAAATACCAGCATTCTCAGCTAAATGTCTGACCACAATTATTTCTGATGAATAAATGGCTTGTAGAATGTCTCTGAGATAAGAGGGTTTTTTCTTCCTTTTTTTCCTCTCAAACCAAAGGACTTTGAAAAAAACAGTGCATTATGCAGCTGAACACACTGTGCAAAGGTTCACGTAGTGTTAAAGAAAACCATAGATGTTTGTGAGATTAGGGAGTGAATATCTAGATTAAACCAGTTTATGTTGTCCTTCATTTGCTGTTCTGTTTTTTCCTTCAAAATCTCTCCTTCAAATCTGACCGTGATAGACAAGACTCGTTCAGTGAAGATTCTTTGTGCTGACCAAGTACTTTTTAAACCAAATATTATGATCTGGGCACTGCAAAGGTACTGGAAATGGTGGCATGAGGGTTGTTGACAACAACATAAAAGACTATTTACTAAATATTTCTTGAAGACACCTGGCTGTGAGAATAAGGAAGCCACTCAAAGATACCTAGAACTACTTTGTCTAAATTGCACATTTTCTCCTTAATTTTAGCACAAGAGGAAAATGTATTCTTCCACACTTTATATTTTTAAGTGTACCACAGGAAAAAAAAATGCAGATGCAAAGTGTGCAGCCCATCTTCTGAGGAGCAATTCATCTTTGTGTTAGAGGCTACATTAACCCCTCCGGACAACATCTTCTAAAGGGCTCAGAAGTGACATTCCATCTTATCTGTGCTACAGGAAAGCTTCATGTAACAGGAAAAGACAATTTTGAGGGAACACTGAGAAATCAGTCTCCAAGAATTAAGAGCGAGGCCTGCGCAGGCACTTCCTAACATTATTTTGTATGAAAAGCAATCAAATTATCATCACTATGAATCCATTAAAAAATAATAAAAAAAAATCAATGTTCACAATGCTGTTTTCAGAATATTTGTCATAGCCAGAGCAGTCCAGTAGGACTTACTTGACACATCAGAAACAGTTTTGATTTCAACTCTGACAGAGTAGGGAGCTGAACCTGATTTTCAGGCATGTTGACTGAACATATAATTATGAGTCTATTGACTATTCTGGGATGTGTATTTCTTGGTTTGGGGGACTATTTTGTCTGATTAGGTAAAAAACCCTAATGACACTAATTTAAAGCATCTAATGAAAACAACTTGTTAATAGCTCAACATTTCTGAGCAAAACTGTATTCTCTTTTCCTGCACACCCCCTGCCCCTTCCTCTGTGGCTGTTCTTTATCCAAATATACTTTTCCCTTTGAAAATAATGTCTAAAAGGCAGACAACTAAAATCTCTTGGCACTCCTGACCATCAAAACACAATTCTTTACTCCCTTCCCCAATCACTCTCATTGACAAGTGTTAATTGTTGACGTGGTTCAGATCCCAGATCCCATGAATGGTAAATCCTTTCGTTCAGTAGGGGGCAGAAGTCTGTGAGACTCCTGTTGATGTTTGGAAGCATCAGACTGGGAGTGACCAGGGCCTGGGAGCATCAGGGCCTTCATGGTAGAAGATGACACATCCAGGTAGAAGGAAACCCCATCCTATGGCGTTTAAAGTCATAAACATAGACCCAGATGTAAAGCAAGTTTTTGTTCTGGATTTTTTTTTTTTTTTTAAACAATAGCATGGGCAATTAACCTTAGGTTTGAATTCATCATTTCTACACTTGTCATTGACATGATTTTGGATAGGAACATTTTATTTCATTAAAAGAGAACAAAAATGTCACTAACACCGTGCATCACCTCATGAGCTATTGAGGTCAAAGTACTTCACAGGATTTAGAAGCAGAAAGAAACAGAAGGAAAATGAGCTCTGAGCATTTAGGTGAAGCTCAGATGAAAATCAAGATCACTTTGCTCCCGCTTACTTCACAGCACAATGAACATAGACTGAGTTTAAAAACACGAATGCTTCACAGAAGTAGCATTTTACGCTCCTTATATGCAAAGGTGCAAAAGACTGCATGACAGCCAGAAGAGTGATGAATCCTGTCTGAAAAGTTGCATGCGCATTCAGTGAGGGGGTGTGGGAGGGAATTTTAATGAGTTCAGGATTTCTGTCTGCAGTAGCTTTAATCATCAGGTCTCCCCCAAAACTGAAGAATATTCATGCTTACAATAATTAATACTGAACAGGAGATTTATATCAATCTGACAGATAGGAGATGAAATTAACTGTACTTTCATGTACAATTTTAAGTAGGTCAGATAAGAACATCTATTGTAACCAACTTTTATTTTATAGATAGATATACTCTGACATGTACAGACTCACACGTACACATTATGTATGTCTATAAAAATCTCACACACACAGCAGAATCTCCTTAACCTCACATTTGCAAGCCACCCATTTCTTTCCCTGAAGCTCACCGCTCTTCCTCTCATTGATTCACAGGCTCTAAGGTCAGAGGGGATTGTGATATATCCAGATGTTCTGCAAATACAGGACTTAGAACACCACACAGTAATTCCTACATAGCATCCTGTCAGTTGAGGTTGGTCTTGAGCCTATTGAAAATTGTTAAAGAAAATCACCTCCTATGCTACATTGAGTTTTCTCTATATTTTATTCTTTTTACTCCCTACTTTACAGAGTTAGGCTGGGTCAGCATCGGTTATGTAAAAATGCTTCATCTTTTCATAGCATTTCCCACTAGGTAGTGAGATTTATAGTAAGAATACAACTGTCACAGGAAAAAAAAAACAAAACAAAACCAAAAACAAACCAACACAAAAGCCAAAACCAAAACAAACAAAACCCGAACAAACAAAAAGGTATCAGAATATTGATGTGATGGGGTTTCAGTTAACTTAGCTCTCTGAAGGTTTTTGTTAGTTGTTCATAGCACTTGGTGTTTCAGAATTGAATTCCTTCGACAGAGACTGGAAATGCAAAGAAAAGATGTCTCCATCCTGTAGTGTAATCTGCATGCACATTTTTAACACCAACCTAAAGGAATGAACAGTATTTTGTTTCTAAGTATGCAGGCTCCTTTTCAGTGATGCTGTTTTATCTGTCTTCTAAAATGGAAAATTAAACCTGTTTTTAATATTTATTTAAGACCTTAGCTATTGGCTATGTTAATATATTGCTGCTTTAATAAAATAATTTATTTGTGTGTGAATCGTCTAGGGAAAACATTAAGACCTGAAACCAAACTCTGAAATATTGTTTGCTAATAGTTTAGGTTAAATGTCTGTTTTCTTCCTGTTGAAAAAGTGGAAAGAAGGGGAACTGGAGAGGGAAAAAACAGAGAAAATCTGAATAGACAAAATTTTTGAAAAATTATTGCAAAAATTAACTTAGTTGATAAAAAAAAGCTGGCAGTGTTTTTTTTATGGAAAATGTATAAATCTTCTTTAGGAATACTAAAGCAATCTACCAGGTGCATGACTATAGTTATACAAACATGAAAGCTACATGACATAGTCACACAGTCACTAATCAACACTGTGTACTTAACTAATCATGCACGTAGTCATAATCATGTCATTAATGACTTGCTGAACTGGGGACTAGTCCAAAGCCCCTATAACTCCATGACAAGCCTTTGTCTGGGATTTCAGTTAGTTATCTAAGTGATTTCCTAGTTTTCCTGCCTAGTCAACAGAAAGAAATAATGGGATCAGAGACATTTATATCCCACCAGCAACTCAAGTGTCCTCCTGACCCCACAACTCCCATGCTGGAGCTTCAAGAAGTTCTGCACTGCTCTTGTGTTAGATATTCCCAACTCTGGGGCTGGAACCATTTTTGGGCTGATTGTCTTCTGTTTGAAGAGTGTGCAGATATCCCTGTGAGCTTGCAGGAGAGAAAAAAACGTGCCACCAGTGTTCAGTAGGTGTGGAAATTAGGTATAGAAGGCTCATATTGGTTATTTAGTTGGGCTGCTGCTCCTAAAGGTTCCCTGTTTAAGTGTCTGAAGCTAGGTGGAATGAAGACCTACACTACTGAGCATGGGAGAGGACCAAGTATCCAAACTTTCAGCCAAAGCAGTGAAGGTAGCAACTGGGAGCCAAGCACCTGAAGGATTGTGAGTTTATAATAATTACATGCTGTAATTCCCCTTGCATGTGAACAAAAAATGTATCACAAAAACAAGGGGAGAGAGAATCAGGACAAGCAGGTTTCTTTTAATATTTTTTTTTTTTTTCTTGTTAAGAAACTTTATTAAAAAAAAAGTCCCCTTTGGTAACTGTAACCTTAACTTATCGCGTGAGAATCAACAAATGAAACCCAATGAGAAAAAAAGTGAAATTGTCTAGACTGAATGCAGCGCAGGCAACATGGTGAAAAGTAAATTGGGAAGTTTAGTATTCTTTCATTTTTAATAACCTGAGGTGTTATCAATGATGTCTGTAATTAATTTTTCTAAGATGTTCATTTTAGATCTATGGTATTCTTATGAAACAGACAAGGTCATTTATCATGTTTAAAACAGTAAAGTCCAAATGCTATGGTGCAATCATACCAACTACATTGGTGAGGATGCAATCCCATTATCTTATTTCTTTTTTTTTTTTTTTTGTTTTGGTGACATTGTCAGCCAAATATATATAAAGAAAAAAACATTGAATTGGTGCTTTTCTCTTCATCTCTTCTCCTTCTCTGTAGTTATGCATCTGAAGTGTGGAAAATTAGTGTTTGAGAAGCTAGGAACAAGTATTCCTGAAACTGTTTCACTTCTGATTCTCATGGAAGTTATTTTCTGTAGAGGTGCTAAAAATATTAGCCCTCAGAATAGCATGAGCTGACTGCCACAAACACTGTAATTTAAGGACTTGTGTGCTCTTGGGTCACATTTAATAGCTTCATGTGGGCCTTTTAGTTTTTTCCCATGAAATACTTATTCTTGAGATGCAGGCTTTGATTCAGTTGACAGAAAAATAACAAATTCAATAGTGCGTATATATGGGCTTTCAGTTATAAACACAAGGACAAATTCTCAGCAGAGAGCACAGGCCTCTCCTTCCAAAATAGAACAACAATGCCCATGGTAGAATCAATGTCTGGTGGATTGGACTCTTACCTGCCTTTGCAGCTAAATGGAGCTACATCTCTTGGTGGAGGAATTGATCCTGTCAGTCCCTGCAGGCAAATATTAATAACTGCTTTTGGAATCAATGTCAAATCAATGACAGTCTTCACTATGAAACCATAACATTTACAACATGCTCTGTATTTGGCCCAGACTGCTGGTATTTAGTGTATGGACTTCACATCTCACCTTTGTGATTGCAGTATAAATGAAGCAACTACCATTTTGCTATGTAGCTGCTGGAAATAAAGTGCTGCAAGATCACTGCTGGAGCAAACTCAAATACCATACACACCTTTCTGCCCCCCTTTTTTTTCTTTTTAATTCCCTCTTCTTTTCTTCCTGCTTCCTTTCTCAAATAAATTCTCAGTGAATAATTGTAGAATCATCTAAACATCATAAAGACTTAAAACATTTCCTTAATCATGCTTAGCATTACAACAAGGCAAAAAAATACCCAAGATGACCTAAGACATATTTATTTACAGTTTTGTCTAGAAGGCTTAGTTTTACAAGGGATCCACCCTTCATATTTCCTTTGTTGTTGCTTATTATTATCATATTAGAAAGCAAAACCTGCTGTATACAACACATGAGAATACATTAAGAGAAACTTCGAACAAGTTAAACCATCACTACTCATTTGAAGGGAGGGGAAGAAGTGAAAAAAAAATAAAGTTTAATTTTGTTTCTTTGCTACTCATGTAGGAGAAAAAGTGCCTTGGTCTTATGAGATGGTTCTACCTGTTGTTTTGAACATGATACGCCTGGGAGACAGTATGGAGCTAGCTATTTGCTTGTACATTAAGAATGATTTTTTTTATATAGGAAATCTGAAGACCTTATTTATTTTTTTTTGTAACTTTAATGTTTTTGATATCTAAAGTTTGCAAAAAAGCCATATAATTGGTACAGAACTTTTTCTACTTGCATCAAGCCCCCTAATCTTTGAACATTAGAATAATTTTGCATCTAGCCTGGGGTAAATTAGTTTCTTCAGGGTTTTTTTTCAACTTTCCAGCATTATTTATTTTCAATTTGAAATTCTTTTAATATCAAAGTGGGTGTAATTAATTCTCTGTTTCTGATGATCTGAAAATTAAAATGAAAAATTACAAATAATATATCAAAGAACTTTCATAAAATATACCTGACCAAAATAGTTCAGGTTTACTGAGCCTACATATCAATTTTTGCTGGGATTTTTTCCCCCTATATATAAAAGTCATGCTTTAGTGCCATCTAGTGCACTAAGAAATCATAAAATAAACTTTCCTGAATGTTTATGTTCCTGCCTTGCAACAAACACTTTAAAACTCTAAATTAGAGCCATGGTTATCACGTTAAGTAAACAGTGAAATGAGTCTTAATTACCCATTTGGAACCTGACTACTCATGACCAAGGATGGGTGTAAAGCAAAAGTTTCAGGTCTTCTCTCATCAACCATCACCAAAACCGAAAAAGACCAAGCAGTTCATATCTAATCTGTTTTCCTCTGGAAAATTAGAGGTGTCTTGAAATAATTCTCTCAACTAAGTATTATGAGTTTGATACTTAATTGTGGGATACACAAAATATGGTGTGTGCAGAGCCTGGGTTTCTCCTTTTCCATAACTGCATATTAAATGTCCTGATGTCAGGGGAAAAAAAAGCACCAAAATCTTGCTGGTGCGTAGTACAGTTAGTATGAATAAAAACATGAACACATAGTCAGCATTTTTCCTATTCTCGGGTATTTTGGGTAGGACTTTTGGGTGCGATTTTCCTTCAGATTTTGTCAATGAAAAGTAAAAATTGAGCTTGCAAGCCCAGGAAAAAAAGTCCAAACCACATATCTGCAGGTGAGAGATGTTGTCCTGAATTTCTCTTTGTTACATTCAACTCATGATGGCAACCCCAAGAAGAGAAATTGGACCTCAGCGTCTGTCCAGATAGATGTCTTACCAACACTCTCTTTAGGTTTTGGGAGTATTAAATTTGTTACCAGCATAGCATTCTGATGGTGTGTGAGTGATTCATAAATACCTAGCAAGGTTTGAGAGGCCAGAGGATTTGATTAGATGATCTGAGGTTAGATATTTGTATTGGAGAGTTTAGATGATCTGCTGAAAGCACTCAGATCTTTGGAGATCAAGACACTGATTATCAGCACATTTTACAGCAGGTGCATACAGGTTGTCAGATGTGACAGTTCCAGTGCTTCTGGAAGATTTCTTACCCCAAATCAGGGAAAAATGACTTCCCTGGAACTTGTACTATCGAAGGTAGGGGTGATAGTTTTGATCACAAGGCGAGATTCATTTTAACAATCTTGTAAAATTGATAATCTGTGTTAATTCCCTATGTGCCCCTGAGAAAGATTTCTCAACTTTTTTTTCTTTTTTAATAGGTATTTTGAGTCTAGTACAGCAAAACATTTTCATTTAAAAGCCCAGTATATGCAGATGTCTGAGTTGATTGCCTGGGTGGCTCAGTAACTGCTGAAGGTCAAGATAGAGACACAGGAAAACTGTAAAACTTCCCCAGAAGGAAATGACACCCAGTGGGTTGCATCTTCAGCATCATGTTAGGATATTACAAAACCTTTTTCCAAAGTGATGATAATAACAAAACAAAATCTTTCTCTGCCTTAGGCCTTTTTGTTGACCAGCAAGCAAAGCACAGGAGATGGAGTTAGCTGAAGCACAAACTCCCTCTCTGAGATAATTTGCATCATGGTGAGGCTACGACCTTCACTTGGACTTCCAGGTGCAAAGTCATGATAATAATTCCCTTCTGAGAAAGTGTGTTCTGGGTAGCAGTGCCAGAGGGAGGATGGGAAGGAGGAGAGGAAGGAAGAGGGCAGTGTATCAGATGATGCCTCCACTTCCCTGATGGTACAAGGGACCGCAAGTAAATTCTTCACACTGATGGTTGCATGACTTTCAGACCCCATGAGCTGGATGTAGCCATCCTGAAATGATAAGATCCTTCTCCCTCAAAATACAGCCTCCAGTAGTGTCAGTAGCCCTACTTGCTAGTCCCTGCCTTGCTCCTGCCTAGTAAAAATAATAAAATAATGGTGATCTTGTTAAGAGAAATGCATTTGTCAGCATTCTGAATTTTAATGCGAGCTGACAGTGGATCTCAGTGATAAAGAAAAAGTCTAATGTGGATGGTAATTTTGCAGAGACCTTGCTAACATGTGTTATCCACTGGCTTTTTTTTGTTCACCGCTGTGAGTTATCACTGACTTAAGGCAATAGAGGGAAAAAAGTTTTATTTCTCACTGTGTCACTTTCCTAACATCATCCAAAGCTCACTGCAATAATTTCATTTTGCAGTGAAAGTATGGAGTTTATTACATTCCCCCACCCCACATTATTTTGTAGACAGGTATTGAACAACGATTGACCAAAAGCTGTGATTCACAGTGAGCCCCAGGGTTCCACCAAATGCCTAACAAATTCATTTATCTTGGAACAAGAGGAAATCATCACATTTCCTAATCCTCCATAAAGGAAGTTTGATCTAACATATGAACAGAAACAGCCATTAACAAGGAATATAGAAGAAGCCCTGCAGAAAGTTGTGATTAAACCACCCAAGGGGACCTTTCCTCTTTACCTTTAGCAGTTATAGGTTCAGAACACAACATTTTTCTATACAAAGCATCCCTGTTTAAAATAGGGGGTTTTTGCAGCATGAATAATAGTAGCATTCTGAGAATTTTACTTTTATATTTTTATCAACAAATGTGAACCTTTGGTGATGATTTGAGATGCTATTTTGCTAGAAATTAATTGCAGAATTACGGCATATACACTGAAGCATTATACTTATGCTGTTCAAATTATGAAACTTTGGATTCAGGTGTTAGATTCCAGCAAATACCTACAGAACAAAGATGTAGTTCCTTCCCTGATTCATTTAAATGTCCAATAGTTCATGTTGAAATAATTTCTCTCAGTAATCCTGAGCCATTCTCCTGTATCTCATTTCAGTTTCAGTGTGCAGTAAGGAATTCCCCAGGTTCCACATACAAGAAGGAATTTCCTTAATCATCTGTAAATGTCTTATCTTTTACCACTACAGCCTCAAAAGTTGTCCCACTAAAGCTCTTGATGCTAGTCACAGTTTACACCAGTCAGCAGAATTTAGCCCATTGACTCAACATCTCTGTACACTAGAAATCCCTGTTGCCCAGACTAATTTAAGCACTACTTCTGGAAAATGCGGAAAATAACCATTTAAGTCACCATTAACAGTATTGCAGGGAGTGTCATATAAATATCTTATTTACAAAAGTGTTGAATACCATATGTTCAGAGGAAGATGTGCCAAAAAGTGCTAATTACACTGTTACTTAATGCCGATCACGCAATCACAGTCAACGCACTTAAATGCTCACTGAAATCTGGGTTGCCTCAGCAGCTGAGGAAGGATTAGTGCCACCCTATAATGCCCTTTCCTGAGGGCACTAGGTATTGAAACAAATGTCTGAGTATGAACACAAACCTCACAGACCAGTAGTTCCTCTACTTCTCTTCCTCATCTATTTTCTCTCTTTTCACACATTCAAGAGCTTTTTTCTCCAACCCAGAAACACCAGCAAGAAATTATTTTTGCTCCCCCAGAATCTTTCACCTCCTTTAAACACTTTCTGGCCTTGTAGGACTCAGCTGTCCTATGGGTTATCTCCTCACTCCTAGGAGATAGGTGACCATTGCTTGCTGAACTTGCCCCATCTCCCCAGCAAAGGGCTGATCAACCTTTACCAGGGTTGCTTGTCTGAGCACTTCTTTCCTCATCTCGGTTTTGATCTATTTGCTTAGCACTGGTATGCTGTGTGCGGTAAAGGGGTTTTTACTCAAATCTTTTTCTACTTCTCAAATCAATTTCTGATCAGAGAGCCAACCCAGAGGCAAGGTACAAGCTTAGATATGCACATATATATATGTATAAATACATATAAAAACTTACAGATTATATATAAAGATTATGTAGATTTATGTATATACATAATATAGTCTAAATGTGTAGATATTTAGAACCTTCCTAGAAAGTTATCAAAGTTTTGTACTGATGTATGGTTGTTGGACATCAATATGAAGCTCAAGGCTGATCAGCACATTTAATCCCAATCGTTTCACAGGGAGCCAAACCCCTAGCTATAGTGGTCCTGAGCATTGCACAGAACTTGTGTGCAAAAAGTCTGAAACATACTCAGCAATCAGTGGCAAAATTTGTCATCACTTTAATGCAGCCAGGAGGCAATCGGAGGCAGTTTAACAGATGTTTCCATATTTAAGCCAGAACAAACAGAACAGATTAATTTCCCCACTTTCTCCTCAGAAGCAAATGCCAGAAAGTTCTGGGTCTGAAATTTCACTGTAGAATGCAAGTTAAAAACAGTGGTTTGATCCTAGCAGCAGCAAAGGCAATGGATGCAACCGTACTGATCTCAAGAACCAGAAACTAGTCTATAAGTTCAGGCTGCCACTTGGGGATAACAAGGTCGCAGTGAGGTCTATTAGTGTCTGATCACACAACTTCGAGTACAAGCAATTTAGAAATATTACACACTACTATCATTAAAAAGAAAGTAGATTATCTGCGACTAGAGAAAGAATATCTTAGCCCAACATCAAATTACCTTTTTTTTTTCTGAACTGTGGGGCAAGTTGAACATGGTGTCTTTTTTTCCTACATAGCATGTTTTTTGGCATAAAGGGATGTAACCTGCGCTCACTCACTGCCCGTGCCATCCCACTGATTGCAGAGGGGTATCCCAGGGCACACATCAATGATGGATACAGCCCAGAGGTCACAAGCTACCTCTCAAATTGCAGGACTCCCACACTTAATTCACTGCTCTAATTATACCATCAGCTGTCATTACTCCTGTTATTTAGATCTGTCATCCTGACCTAGCAGGGAGGGCTGGGGGTGAGCTATTGCCATGGGTTTTGTGGAGGCATAAAGGAGAGGAGGAGGAAGAAGAAGAAGAAGAAGAAGAAGAAAAGGAAGAAGAAGGAGAAGGGCTACAGCATGCAGGGATCTTGCACCTGAGGTTGCAAAATTGTACTGTTTTGGAGCAGCTGAAGGGGAAATTGCTCTGACAGCAGCTTGCACCCCACTTCAAATGGGAGGTGGTTTTATAAATCTGCTTCCTCCCTCTCTGCATGTGTGTGAGGTGTTGTTTTTTCTGATATTTTTTTTATTTTCTTATTTTTTCACTCTACTTGTCTTGAAGCCTACCGAAACTGGTTCTCTGAAGCAAAGAGGTCCAGTCTGATGGTGATGGACAATCAACATCACACAAAACACTGTGTAATTTAACATATGATCTTTTTATCCATAGCGTCCCTTATGTCTTGCTTTCCCGTAGGCTTTGGGATGGCAAATAGAAAGAGCAAAGGGTTAAAACTCCTACCCTTTCCCCAGCAGCCGATGAGTTTGTGTAGGTTTGCTCTTTCCTGAACACCCATGGGTCCCCACCCTAAACGTGAAAGTTGTGTAATAACCCCTTCCTCAACCTTGACTCAAACGCTGCCGCCTCAGTGATTCACCCTGGTGCTGCCACCTGCTTTCTCTGGAACTGCAAGCTGAAACCCCAGCCAAAACCAGCCTCTTGCGTGGGGGGCAAGGAGAGCTGCTGTCCCCACCAGCTCACTCCTCCCCAGGCTCCCAGCCCCAAATGACAGCTGTAGGTTATATTTATCACAGGTGTGCACTTGGCATCTGACATTAAAAAGGGGGGGCGGGGGGGAAACATCCTTCCTTCTCGGCAAGATTTCCCCTCCGCTTGCCATTTTGAAGGTTTTACAGTCATTAGAGAGTCATCTTCACACTTTCCTCAGCCAAACTTCGCCTTAGCTTAAACACATCTTTCGTGTGACAACGATTTCAGCCCTGGCAGGGTCTAAAAAAGGGTTTTAATCCTCGTTATTTTCTGTTCCGCTTAATTGCCTTACTCAACACTTACACTGCATATACAGACAATCCATCTTTCCCCCACTTACTTCTGAAACAGTCATTATCCTATGCAGAAATTTAAAAAAAAAAAAAAAGCAAAAAAAGAGAGAGAGAAAATACGATAGAGGTTGGGAGAAAACTTGACATTGAAAACAGACACCCAAATTGTAGATGGCTTTGAATAATCTAAAATATTTTTCATGCACTTCACAGAGTTCCTTTCTGGAGCTAATGGAGCTTTAGTAAAGGATGTTTCCCCCCTCCCTTCTCCATGCAACTTCTCCTCCCCTTTCCCCTTCCACTGTGAAGTTTCCATGAGTAATCCCAAAAACAATATTTAGATGACTGAAACTTTAGAGCATAATGTTACCGCATAACATAGCATGTCCAGAACTTTCCTCTGGGATGGAAATCTTTTATTTTCAGCATATTAAAGGAGAAATAAACATTGTAGTAGGGAAAAAAATTGATACTTTGAAAAGTTATTTTTTTATTTTTGCCATTTTCTTATATTTATGTCAACTTTGTTGGAGCAGCATCATTTATCCTAGGGAATGTCTTGCTGGCAATAGAATCTAAATGTTTTCTGGGGATAACCCTCTTTCTTTTAATGACAAATGCAGGCCAATTCAGTCAGATCTTTCCCATCCTCCTTCCTCTTTGCTCCTGTTTAATTTGCCAGCAGACCACCAGATCAGGTACTATTTACACAGGGTACAAAAATGTTGGTGTTTTCCCTGTCTTTCAAGAAAACCAAAACTACTCCTGTTGCCTTTATTTGCCATTTGTGTAGTCTGTCAAACAGCAAAGTCAGACTCTGTCTTAGGTGAACCAAACCGATATCAGATTAACCTATTTCTTTTCAAATTCAGTTGTTTAAAGACTACCAATCAGAAAATGAATAGCTAAAATATTCCTAGACTTGCATGCAACATCTGTCCTTCTGGGGATACTGATGCTATGACAGCAAAACCCTTTTTCTAGCAAGATTGAGATGATTTGGGGGCAGCTCTGTGCTCTTCCCCAGACTTTCTGTTTGACTGTGGGCAAGCCCCACCATTTCACCAGGCAGCAGTTTATCATCTCCAAATTGAGGTTCACAGAAGATATTAATTCTCTGTCTTACAGGCTGACGGTGTGAATAAATCCACAAAGAAATGATCTGGGCATGTCTGCTCCAAGGAGGTGGTGGTTTTGGTGGAGATTTCCAAGACATCTCTAAACTGGCTCACGTAAGTATGAACATCAGCCACTCACAGAGTACAGACCACACTATAAACCTACCATAAAGCTAGGGCAGATATATCAAAATTATAGAACAGACACGATAGTGAATCATGTAATAAGGAGAGGGTTGAAGACAAATACACTGTTCGTCATTTAGACACTGAATCTCTGGCATTAATGTGGTAAGAATAATAGAAAACCTGTTATTAGCCAGTTTTGTTTTCAGAATCAACCTGCTTCTCGCATCCACTAAAAAGCTCGTGGTGTGTTAAATTGGTCTTGACAGGGATGGTCTTTCCTTTTTCTTTTAAGGGGCTTTGGTTTAAACATGGCTACTTGCAATTCACGTTTCCCACTGCATCAGTGTCTTGAGCAAAGGACACCTTTTTTTTTTTTTCACATGTAAAAATAAAAAAATCTCAGTGGAAATTTGCAGGTCCAGCAGCCACTTTCCCGATCTAGTCAGCTGGCCACCTTTGTTCATGCAAAATGTTTCACGTGAACAGCTCTTGTTTTATGCCTTGTAACATTTTCATGTAACTCATTACAAGTGATTCATATTTCTTTGGTATGCACCAAAGATCATACTTAGAAATCAGATTCTTAGAAATTTTTAATTCCCTTGTGTAGGAGGGACTGTGGGTGCTCTACTCAGGTTCATTATGATAATGCAATCTCAGACTGTGTCACATAAACCAGTTTACAGTAATAAATAACAATAATATCGAGTTCATGAAAGCCTTGATCTTCTGATTTGAAAAATGTACAGTAGAGACAGGGGAAAAAAATCTGAGAGTATTTTTGCACTTTCAAAAGTAGTTTCTGTTAAATTTAAACTGTATGAATAACACAAATAAATAAATATATAACCTAAAAATTTGAGTTGTAGTCTGGGATATGAGGTCCAGGTTTGAGTCTTCGTCTTGCTCGTGGACTTTCAGTGTGACTTCAAGCAAATTACTGAATATTTGTACTCCTATTTTCTCCTATTAAATGTGCTGCTTAGCAATGTTTTTTTGTCTGTTTTGATCCTAAGTTCTCCAAGTGAAAGAAGAGGATTAACTTTTTAGCCTACACAGTGGTTAGCAAAGGCAGTAAAGTGATGAGAAAGAAGGGTTAGAGAATGCCCATGATTTCAGCTGGGAATGGTCAATACTTCTCTGTGCAGCTGAAATTCAAATAATAATGAAAAATACAAATTTCCAGAGTTTTTTCAGCCAGGGAATTTATTTATTTATTTATTTATTTATTTATTTATCTATCTATCTATCTATCTATCTATCTGTCTATCTATTTGAATTATTAGATATACTTTGAAACTGAAGTAGTGTGATCTAATTCTAGGTGTTTGGGTGCTTTGCCAGTCAAATGTTGTACAAAATTTTCCTAATTCAACCATCTTCAGGCTCTTTGACTCTTCAAGACTGAAACTCACAAAAAATGTGAAGATGGGGAAGTGGGGGGGGGGGGGAAAAGTGTATACATTAAAATTAAAAAAAAAAAAAAAAAGGAAGAGAAGACAGTGGATTTTTTAAGTCTTTATGGAAATTCAGATTTCAGATGGAAGCTGGTTAATGTTTTCTATTTAGCACGAAATAGCTGACCCACGCAATTTCTATTTCTGTCTATACAGTCATCCTGTGTTAAACCCCCAAAAGATGCTAATACATAGAGCAGGGATGATGGGATATTTAACCAGAAGAAGGGAGTTTTAGGCTTTGATCTCTGTTCTCAGATTTTTACATTTTACTTTAAAAAGTCACTTCGTATAGTGAATCATATATATTTTTTCTAATACTTGGAACTTTAAAGCATGTAAGTTCTCTATTGAATCTGATTTATTGACATGGAAAACCCTTGCAACCAATCGCCCTTGGATTTATGACACCTTTCCTGACATGAATGTGTCCTGACTGTTTGGACTCCTCTTTGTAACAGAAAAAAAATCACATAGGGTTGAAGATTAACATACTGTTCGTATCATAGATACTTCTATGTAAGTAGCACAATTTACTGTAACTGCAACCAGAAAGAGGTTTGTGAAGTTACTTTGTCATAATGATCATATAAATACCCTAGGTGAGGGATGTGCCTGTTAGACTAAGGTCCCTCCTCAATGTGGCCAGCAGCTCCCTCCAAACTCTTACACCAAAACCTGCCATGGAAGAGTTTCCTGAAGTCCTCACTAGGTGCCTTTCATCTTTGCTCAAGCCTGAATTTTTGTTTCTCAGTGAAAACTGAGACCAGAAAAAGTGATCTAATGAGAATACCCTGTAAATGTTCATGGTAAGGGAAATTGTTAATTACTTGTTTTCTGAGCTGTTCCTCAAGTTGTACATTCAAGTCAATGCATTTGGCTTATGTGCAACTCTTGAGCTTCTCAAAGGCGTCTAGGACCTGCTGTTGCTTGCTTTTGCTGCATGCACAGTAGTTGTTCTGTGTGTTTTACAAACAGAGTAGTAAATATACAAGAGTCTTGTTTTTTATGGGACTCAATTATCAGAAAGAAAAGGGCTCTTTCCTTGGCTTTATTGAGCTTTGGAGCAAGCATTAGGAGAAAAAAACCCATCACACAATTGTGTCTACTATTTTCACTTTCCTCTTTTCATGTACATTTTTGATGTTTTAGTTAGAAAGTAATTAATATGATGACATTAACTTTTATGTTCACATGTCATTCTTAAGAAATTTTTCACATTCACTGATTAACTCAGAAATATTTGTTTAGAGTCAGTAGAAAGTACATTCTCCCAAATAGTTGTGAAGTGACAAATGCATTAAAGGTTAAGATAATGTTCATGGCTCGCTTAGGTAAATACTATCAGTCTGAAATCTGCTTTTAAGAAGGAGATAACTAAATCCACTCAAGAAATAACAGCAAACAAATAAAGACAAAGTAAACTCACATTAAAAGAAATTAGTACCTAACGAAACAGTGTAACAGCTTAACAAGCTACTGGTGCAGCACAAATCTCCTCTAAGTACCAGGAAATAAGCCATTGAAACTTCATCACTAAATTGAAGTCCCCACTTGTAAAACTACAGATAGCTATAAACTCCCTTGATTCGATGCAAATCAGAGGTGATTTTTTTTTTTTTTTTTTTTAAAGGTGCTGTTTCCTTCTAATATACCCAAGCAGTAGGTGAGCTGAAAAAGGCCAAAAAAGACCAGGGATGAGCAAACACAGGATAGCATAACCTCCCCATGCTTATATATTCATTGAAAATGGGCAAATTAAAAAAAAAAAGATAAAAAAAGCAACTCTTAAGTGTCTGCATTTCCGTTGATTTTCTCTCATCTTTTGGCATAGGGTGATGTTTAGTGTGATATCTTGTTAACCACTCTAAAGTCTTTCTGCTTTGTAATCTTGACTTCAGGGCTAGCTGGTATTTCCAACTTTAAATAAGGTATTATACTCACATATGGAGAGGTAATGATAAAACTTCTGTTATGACTCAGTATAAGGATGGACTCCTTTTCAAATTACATCTTCCCTGGTGTACGCAACCCACTGCTTACCATCTGGTCTGCTTTCTCCTCTGTACGTGATCTATGGACAATATGAAACTGCTTCTACTCTCAGTAAGAGGCTTAAGCCTGTAGCTCAGACTATAGGCTCCCACAGACTTTAAGCTCTGAATGGACTATTGGATCAGCTAGTCTGACCTTCTATACAAAGCTGGCCCTTACATTTCATTCAGATACCTCTGCAAGAAGTGTCGCAGCTTGTTTGACCAAATAAGAACTCCCACCTTATGAAACAGATCTCTCAGAATGCGTATTTAAAAAAAATAAATCCACCACTTTCTGTGACAGCATATGTCAATACCCAGTCAGCCTTGCCTAAAAGTAACTGCCTAATTCATGATGTAAATTTGACTATTGCCAGTTTGTTGCTCCAAAAGTTCTAGACTGATCCAGAGATGTTTAAGACTCACCACTGCATACCATCCTAGGCAATGATCTGCCTTGATATGTCTCTAAAGCTTCTTCTATATAAACTTGAGATTTTCTCTACTTTAAGCGTAGGGTTTCAGGATGTCTATTCTAGAGCTGCATCTTGCTATTCATGACCTTTTTGACCTTGATGAGTTTCTATTAACTTGAAAAGATTATATAGATTTGTGCTGAAGCAGCACTGCAGGCAACGTAGAGCCAGCAGGGAGCTGTATAAGCACTGCACTATAAAATATATAACTTGAGTGGTCAAGTTACTTAAATCGCAGAGAAGGTTACTTCATATTTTCCCTGTGTATGTAGGACATGCTGATGCACTTGATGTCAAGTTCAAATGTAAACACGTTCATGTAAAAATCCCATCTTGGTTACAAAGATGCAGTGCGATGAGCAGTAAATCTGACACTGTTTTGCTGTGCAAACATAGAAAGTACATAAAAAGTCCACTATTCTGCAGGTCTCAATCCCCATTACTTTACTAGTGAATACTTATATAGATTTGAGTCATGGTGAGCCCATGACCATGAGCCTATGCAAAAATACTCATCCAGACCCCTTCATGGTGTCAAATTTCTGTTCTTGGTGCCTATATAAATACAGAAATTTGTGCCTGCCAAACCAAGAAAATAACAGTACTGAAATATAATTAAATAATGGCAATTCACTAGCCTGCTAGGTGGTAGGTTTATTTTTCATGCAAAGTAGAGTGATAATGATAGAAGAAATGGGCATTACTATGCTGGAGAAAAAGCAGTGCTATGCATGACACAGTCTGGGAGGCACTTAGTTTAACTCTCTTTCCTTTCAGTCTCCCCTGAATTTTAAAATCAGTCTAATAGAGGTGACGGTCAGAGATTTCTAGGGATGAAGTTCGTGTTCGGTATGTCATGGAGTTAACCAATGTCTCTGCAAACCCGTTGCTCGGCTTAAAGCAGAGTTGGCATTCTTTTGCAGGAAGGCCAGCAAACAGGAGCCAGCTCGAGCTGGGTCCCTGAGGATCTCAGCTCTGTAATTATGTCACCACTTAGTGGAATAATGAACACTGATGGGTTGAAATGAATCCTGGTCCCAACAGATCGAACTTTTTAGCCTGTCTTGTATCAGCCATCTCTCCATTTTTACGTATTGGATTTCAGTAAAGTAGAGGGCAAGGCCAAGTTCAGAATGGCAACCTTAACAGAGATTGGCATTAATAGTATTGGTTTTACTTATCTGTCTGAGGGATTTTTTTTTTTTTTTGCAGCTGTTTATCCAGCTGGACTTGAACCCCTTTCAGTAAGTCTTGAAACCATTTTTTAAAATTAATCAGAATAAACTGGGTTTGTGGGTTGCATATAGTATACAGGCAATACAAGATACTAATTTCCAACACCATTGTGAAATTTCTCTGTATTATATCATCTATCTCTAATAATGGAATTAATGATATTTATCTTGCAACTTTGCCCAGTGTTAATTTCTGATAGTGGTTTGATAAGGTAAATTGCATGGCAGAGGACTGGCATTTTCAGTGTGGTTAAGGTGGGACCAGTTTACTCTCTGACTCATGATTCTGACAACTCATCTCCACCCTCCCTTTTTCATGTCATTGGAGCAAACATCGTCCACTGAAAATCACCGGTGTGTGGCTAAGTGTGTGGCTGTATTGCCCTCTAGTGCTGACCCTCAGAGGAGAAGTGCTAACGTTACTACAACTAAAGACAAATTTTAGTAGATATGGGTCCTCAGGTCCACTACTGAGAGGTAGCATAACTTCATCTCAGGAGATGCTACGTGTCCTGTGGGGTAAGAAGTTCTAGTGTGAGAAGTCCCAGCAGCCAGTGAAGAAAAACCTGAGGTCTCCTTAAAAGAACCTGAGTGTCCTATTGCACAAATGGGAAGGGATTTTTTTGTTTGTCTGGTTGATTGGTTTGTTGTTGTTGTTTTTTCCTTTTGAGGCTAAATAAGACAGATAAGCTTTTTAAATGCTTCATATTTTTTTTTAAACAGAAAATATTTAAATTTGAAAGCAGCACAGCTTATAAATGTGGACCATAGAGGGAAGGTTTTCTTTAGCAAGGATGGGATTCTTCATCTAAGTAGGGATCCTCCTCCAGTACTCCTACACCTCAGCTCCTAAACGCAGCAGGACCTACAGAGTAAGAAAACTGCTCTGGACAGGGAAGACCAAGTATCAAATCACTTTTCTGTCTGATTCAATACGGGAACTTTCACCTCTTCCATCCCAATCATAATGTCCTGAATACAGGTACTACTGGTTATTTTAAGAGTGAAGCTGACAGCTTGGGGGTACCTCTCATTTTGATCACAAGTTCAATTTTCCTTTCTTTCCCTTTCTGTTTTTCTTCTGTCCTCCATCAGATCTTGCATTTCCCCACTTTAAATTATATTCAGTTATCTAAGGAGAGCCATGACCTGTGTTAAGATAAAGCACAGTCTCACAGGCAGTGTACTTAAGACACTTACTGTTGTCTTTTTAGAAGTCAACAGTAGAAGTTTAAAATCTGTCAGTGTTCAGCACAAGTACCACGTAACAATATAGTAATTTCTAGACTTCAACACAAGACATATGTTGTGGGGCTCCACTGTGGCAAGAGATACTTTGGCCCAATGGAAACCAGAAGGCAGAAGAAGGGGTGGCTTGAGAATATAGTGAGAGCTATCTCAAGGGATGAAACACTGTTCATAAAAACTAAGTTCCCCCCCCCAAAAAAAAAAACAAACACAAAAAACCAAAAACAACACTCCACCACACTTGAGGGAAGATAATCTATTAAAAATTAAATAAAAACAATAATAGATCCACATAAACCCAAAAGTATTCCATAAGAAACACAAGTAAAAGCTAAAATTTTTAGAATCTTTGCTGAAAAACTGTTTCCTCAAATCTCCATCTTTCATCCAGAAAAAGTAGTATCCAACAATCTCTACAAGCACCATCAATATTTTTTTTTTAAATGGCAGCAGTCCACTTGATGTGATTACCACTTTTCTTTGAAGACACTTTGCTGAAGATTCACTGTGTAAACACCACGCAGGCTACATCACAGCACAACAATGGAAGCCTCTTCAGAGGTTTGGCTGTGCAACATGAGGCAGGAGAAGAGTAGGAAAAAAGCTGTTTTCTAATTCTATATGAGAGGCTATCAGGGGAAAAGTTCTCAAAAAAAAGAAATTACCAGCGAACATGTCTGTACAGGACATACTATCTTACTGAACAAATTAATAAAGTGTGGAATAGTATTTTCGCAGTTTGCTTATTATTATCGAGGGACCATTCCCCACATGAAACATGACTCAGCCAGCTGCAAATAAACCCCTCTTCATCCTCTGAGGTTTCTCTCTTTGATGCTCAACTTATTCAAGATACTTCCCATCGCCTGCCTCCAATTTTGCTTTTGTGGTAATTGTTCAGACATGATTTAAAAACACATTATGGGCTATGGAGTGAGATAAGATGTAAATCAAGCTCATCCAGTCATTCAATCCAAAAATAATATGCTGGCATTGCGGGATATTAGAACCTCTGTAGGATCCCAAGTGAGAAGTCTTGAAACAAAATCAAAGTTATTGTTGTTGTTATTATTACACTATGCTGAAGAGCGGAGGATCCTTCCCTATCTGCAATGGGCATCTTGTGTCAGGTTTCCCACACTTTGGAAACCAAAGCAAACCCTTTGATTCGAAAGAATAATACACTGTGGCATATGTGGTGTGGTCTACTGCTGCCTTGTTGTACTGAATCCATGTTAACATGAATGATGGGCAGGTTGACTTGGGTTCGGTGAAATTTGAAGAAAACTAAAACTACAGGGAAATTCCTCTGGAGCTTACTTAGCTTAAATGCCAAAAAAAAAAAAAAAGCCATCTTGTCTAATTATTGTGTTCTTTATATAGGCTGTAAGTTTGGAGTTTATAATAAAACTTGGTATAAAAACAAGACAAAAGAAAGGCTAAATCCCCACCAGTGGATAGCATCAAAGCTAAACTCCCCATGAGCAATAAAGATGAGTTATGGATAAATATGATCTAAATGACCCACAGCAACAGATAAATTAAATGTTACATTTGATACACACCATATCAATTATGATATAATTTACCCACGGCCTAGAAAGTGGGAAGGGCTGGAAATACTTTCCTTCTAACTAATTATCATTTTTCTGTTGATGAAGTCATGACATGTTGTTAGACTTCCCTGTGAAATTTAAAAATAAATAAATAAATAAATGTCCATTCTGCTTAGCACAGTGGACAGATGAGAAATCCATAATATGGAGAAAGGACAATAAAAAGAAAGGCAACATCAGAAATTCAATACTTTGTCCTCTTCTCCTTCACTAACGAGCAAATATTTCAGTATGGAAATTAGACCATGTTTGTAAATTCTGTATTCAACTTGTCTATAACTTCTTATAAATTTGTAGGAGTTAAACTAATGCAAAGGCTGAATGAGACCAAACATTTACTCTCTCCTTAGGAGAGATTCTTGAAGACACATGACCATGTTGATCGTTAAAAAAGTCCATGACAATCAGACATGCAGTGGTTGGTCATTCTTCAGCACAAGGTAGCTCAATATTTCTATAGAAGTTCATTTTATCAAAGAAACAAAATGTTGACTTGATCTTCATTTCACAGTTTTTCTGTCTTTTAGATTTGCTGGTCCTTGTACACCTTGAGAAGGAAGAAACTCTGGATCTGATTTGCTACTATGTGATAATTCCAAGTATAGCATGGAAGAATGATCATGTTTGTGGCTGAAGAGATGTCATCCAGTGTCCTATGGTATTCATAATGGCTGGAAGATTTGTAAGGTAAGTGGTGTGGAATACAGGTATGGCATGCACTGAAATAATTCTGGGAAAGAAGGGACACAACCGATGCCAAGTAATTGTTCACCTAGGTGGAAAAGGATTCCCTCACCCACTGAAAATAGGGGAAAATAGTGATCTGTAGACCCTGTAAGCAAAAAGTACTGAGCTGGAGAGGAATTCAACTACATTTCTAGCCTTTACATTGAACTGGAATGTTGTGAATATCTGTTTCTAACTGAATGAAACTGCACTACAGCAAAAGACTTGCTTATGCTGGAAATCACTTAACCTCTGTCCTGCTCTGTCCAGATGAGACTAACTTCTGTTGCCTGTGGTCATGCTAAAGAGAAGGTCACCTGTTCTGGCTGAGAGCAGAAACTAAACAGTCCTAACCCATGTGTTTCATTATTTGGTGACTCAGGCCCTAAGTGGTGAATAACAGAAGTTGAATGTGATTCAACCTAAACAAAAGTTGAACTCTTTCCCAATACTGCATTATTGTCAGACATTCCTGAATAAGTGGTACAACCTTATGCAAAATCCAAACAAACCTAGCATGTGAAAATGGCATTTAAGCCTGAATAAAGTGTTAAAATAAACATATAGGCAGTAAGGATATGTTTTGTAAACACATCGGGATTTGTGAACAGATTGTCATATTACATTAAAACCATTTAAAACCCCATTTGTGACTACAGCCGTTTCATAACATCTTTTTTCTAAGTGGCTAAAGAGACATATGTGTTTAGTCTATTAAAGGAGAAAGCAGGCGCACACAAGGAGCGCTAGTCCGCTTTACTGAGTCTGTGTTATACCCCGGGTGATCTGTAACCCCTGTCACCCCATCAGGGCTGTTGGTACAAGTGACCTTGTCTGCTTGTATTTTTTAACAGACTTCAAAAACAATGTTCATGGTAAAATAGCATCCTGACTAGCAAAAACAATGACTGGAAGTCTGTTTCATCTAAAGTTAGGCATCCATACCTTTGGCTCATTTCTCCTCAGAAAAGTGCGAATATGCATACTCAACACCTTATCTCATGTATTGAATTTAGATCATTTTGTTGAATTAGGATCAAAGACCAGAGACCCTCCCAAATCTGTAGTTTTCTTTCTTGTACATACTTCTCTTACGATTTTTTCCACTCTTTCCATTAAGCCCAAATCTTTCAAAGTCAGTCCTTCAGGTTGCCTCTGCAAAAACTGATGAGAAAAAAGCATCTTCAGGTACCTTAGAGGTCCCTGAAGGGATGGTGCTCTCTCCATTGATTACCCAGTTGTCCAAAACATACAACGAGACTTTTTGATTACTGAAATTAGAGGAAATGTATTCAGCCTGGACATTTTTTTGTTCTTTTTTAAGAGTGAAAAATAATATATCCTGCTACAGAGGAAGATTGTCAAGTGGCACATATTGGAGTAGTATGACTGACTTCTATTAAAATTCTTTTTGGTGGTGCCTCTACCATTGAAAATAACTGATGATCTGACCCCAGATTTTCTTCCTGAAAATTAACAAAAGCATTAATATTAAGAGATTCAGTCATGGAGAGCTTGCTTGTTCCAAGTTAGCTATTTTCACATGAGTGTTGTGAATTTCATGCAGTCAAAATCAAGAGATTGGCTGAAAAAAAAAAAAAGTTTCAAAATAAATGAATTACAGGATCATGCTTATGTCCAAAGTATTTTGTATGCATTTAGATTTTCACCCCTGAAATACAGAAAAAAAATAATAGAAAAGCTTAGAAGCAGCTGCAATGACCTTATAATAAATTTGTTCCAAGAGCTGCGGATTTGTACAAAATGAGGATCAGCCCAGTTCTCAAGCTGAATTTGAAAAGGCAGGTGTGTATTACCACTCAGAGCTTAACAAGGCTGGTCACTTATAAATGGGTCCAGAAGAAGCTCTGGCACATCACAGTGTGCCATTAGTTGTGAACTGTCAAAGGCTTTGTTATCAGCGTTGCTGTGAGATCCACATTAATTATTTTATTCCTTTTCCAGCCTGGTGTTTCCAAGTTTGCTCACTAGCCCTAGCCTTTGACTTTCACAATAGAATTTCAGTCTAGCTGAAGTTAATTAATTTAAATTTGGCTCCGTCTCCTGTTCATCTCTTGTTAAGCCGTCACTTTCCTCTGCCTCAGCAAAACCCCATTACCTCATCTGTTGGATGGATCCTCACGGACAATGTCCAGCCTGAGCACAGGTGTTAACCCTTCCTCAACCCCCTGGTTACCTCTGGGATGATTTGCAAAGAGGGACCATTTGAAACTTAGGTTTTGATGAATTTTGCTCAGATACATCAATGCTGGAAAAATACACACAAAGCTTGTTTGTTTGATTACAGTACGCAGAGGAGACAGAGATTTTAATGCAGTCATGATGATTTATAATTGCAGGGAAGCTGCCCCCAGATGACTTATTTTATGTTTAGAGTAAGGCTTCTTTATCTTACTGTAGCACTAATGAGGGACCCCAAAGTGGAGATACATCCTTGCACCCATTGAGGTCTCTTCCAGGGTCAGTGGGCTGCTGAACTAACGAGTCAGGCTCCAAGTGTCTGCTAAGACATAGGCAAGAAAACAAAAGCTGTTCAGCCAGTAACTTTGCCCCCAGCTCTTTCTACACCTCCTGTTTCCAAAACTGCCTCTGCTTTAAATTCCCTGAGCCTGCTTTCAGAGTTGTCTCTGAAACTCAGAAGTTCCTATTTGGAATATTAACTGTAAATAACCTTCCAAGATAAGGTTTGTATGGTAAAGTGGAAAAATTTCCTTTGACTGTTCCTTGACGATGCAGCACAAAATGCCCTTGCTGTAAAGTTCTCCTGTTCATGTATGGTACAGATATGTCTAATGAAATGTCTTTCAACTCTGCAGACACTTGCTATATGCATCCCCGTCAAACCACCCTGCCTAGCCACAGCAACTCATCCTCTGGCACAATAGGACAATTCGAACGAGGTGATGTTGTGTTTCTCAGCTGCCACTGTTCAGGGGGATATACAATGAAATACAGGCGAGAACCCAATTAAAATTGCCATTTTAATTCAGATGATTTAAGAATTTCCTTCTACTCCTAAAGATGGATAAAGAGGTTTCCTATCTTTACATTTCAACCCACTGGCTGATAAATTCAAGGCACTTCTTGTCTGCAGATACAGCTAACTGCAGAAGCTGCCATGCCATCAGAAATGACTTGAGAGAGACAGCCAGGGATTCAAGCTGCTTCTTAGCACCACTAAATAGGTTGATGCCTATAATTCCTAAAACCATAACAGCTCACTAGTAATTTCTGTCATTTCAACAATATAGTTTTAGAAGAGATTTAAAAATGTATCACCACTATTTCATCAAATGCCACATTTCACCTTCTGTAGCCACTATTTTGTATCCTTCTTTGCTATTAAATTGACTTCAGTTCTTCAAATGACACATCTGTTTAAGCCTTATCTGTTCAAAGAAAGCTAATAAGCATAGCTAGGTTTAAAAGGATTAACTTGGATGGGAATTCTGAAAGTTTTCAAACATTCTTGATAGTATTTGCTATTAAAAAGGGGAAAAACGAAAAAAAAAATGCACTTACCTTCTTAAAAACTCTCTCAAACTCACAATGATGTGAGATTAATTCTTTAGCAGGTCAAATGGATGAGGATGACATTTCTATGCTTAAGGAAGCTCTTGATAGCTATCTAATGTTTCCCTGAACAACTTTTAAGATCAGTACTGAAAAAGTGGAAAAGTTGTATTTTTTTATTTTGAGTTGTAAAATTCAGAATAATACCTACATATTTGTAAATGCTTTCACGAGTTACACAAAGATACATCTGAGTTTCTGCAAAAACACATTTAAAAATTATATGAAGTAAAATGTAGATGCTCAACTCCCTTGATTAAAAAGAAGCAATAAAAGTTGTTTTCTTGTTTCGTCTTGCAAATCTGTGGTTTTATGCTCTGTAGTGTACAACTTGCTTTATCTCCAGCATATCTATAGTGAACATATATGTGACATTTACACACTAGGAAATAATCTGAAATACATTCTGAATTATTTTAGCTGCAGAAGACAAATAGATCGTCATCAATGGAAAGTTAGAAGCATGAACCACGTGTTGGGCCTTGAATGGGACACTCTCTTCTGCTGCAATCAGCCCTATCTTTCCAATGAATTCAGTGGTAATGATTTGAGACTGGGGAGTTGATTTGCATGGAAGAGACCTCCAATTGCATGCATGCATGGACAAAAGATGGTTGAACTGTGTAGAATTGTGTATTAAACTCATGCTCACTTGAGAGGGAAAAGCTGCAAAATTTGGATTCAAGATGGGATCCTTCAAAAGATCAGCAAATTATCAACCAGAGACCATGGAAAATTTTCCCAGATCTCACAATAGTGTACCTCAACATATTGAGCTGAATAAGAAATAACTGACCCCCAGAGAAATAGTAAATATTGCTAAATTTACTTGCTGCCTGCCACCAGCAACAGATCAACACAAGAAGAAAATCCTAATTTATTTTTTTAAATGAAAATTGAAAGCAAAAGGCTGTTGCCACCGTTTCTCCAGGAGAGACTGATGAATGACTCTGACACTGTTCGTATATGGATTTTAGATGCAATTACAACTGAAAGAGAGAAAAGCCAAGCAAGGCAGACACGGACAGTAATACTGCATCTGTCAGTCACAAAGATGAGCTGCTCACCTCTAGCTTTAACCAAATTAACACATCAGTGACTCATGCATTACTTCGGGACTTTAATTCATAGCTTGACAAACCATAAACAAGAAACCAGTGTACAGATTTCATATTTTTTCAATAAATGTTTCAAAGGCAGCTGGAGTCAGTGAATAGCCCAAGTGATGCAGTAGATGTGTTTGCAGTGGCAGAATATCCCAAATCCTGTGATACGTTGGGGTTTCCTACCATACAGAGGTAGGCCAGGAGGTAACGTACAGAAACACATAAAGACAAAACACAGCTTTTGATTTGGGTTTAGGATTGGCCCAGAGTCAACCTAAAAAACTCTTCATTTGTTTTGCTGTGGTAAAACTGTATAGAAGGTGAATCCAGAAGATAAACTTTTAACAATTTTGGATCTGAAACAAAATCCAGACCTCAAAGATTGGCTCCGTCCCAAAGATTCACGTCAGCTTCTGCTTTCATCAGAAAGTCAGAGTGGGAGGCTGAGATCCTGCTCTGGATCTTTATTCATGTGAAGGCACTAGGGAAGATAAGAATCCACTGAACATCTAATCGAGAATCTTTGGAAATCTTGTTTACCCTTCTTTCTCATTTCTGCCTTTTTAACCCTCTGAAAGATCTTGTCCTTGGCACTGTAATCTGACTGTTGACTTCAGTGGATTTATCATGGTTTATGCTAGGTTAAAAGATCTGGACTTTTATTTAATCCATGCTAAATACCGTTTTCAAATAAAGATCATAGAAACAGACATTGCTTTTGGATTAGCAGCCTTTTGAAGTAAGCTGTGAAGCTCCATGTGAACAGTACAAAAATGAACCTTCCCATAAAAGTCTGGATCCAGTTCTATGTTGAAATTCTAATCTATTTCCCTTCGAAATCCATAATTGTTCAACTTCGAAGATATTGCATCACTTTAATTAGTGCTGGAAACAATCATTTCACCCAGTTAATTTAATTTGTCTTTGAAAGTATAATAAAGTACTATCTAATAATAAACTACGTGCTTATCATCTGACCAACCTTCTAGCTAAAATACTGTTTACTGATCTACCGATCTACTGATCTGGCTTTGCTTTAAACAATAACATCTAAATATAAACACTGATTCTTCCACTTGATCTCCTACACATTTGATTTTATGTAGGTCATGAATGATGCCAGTAAGGACGGGCTTTAAAGCATTTAAATAAAATAAAGGTAGAGAAGCATGTGGGAGAATAAGAATGTTGCCCAGCAGTTGCAGTATGTGGGCTAATAATTTCAGTCAGCGCAATGTGTCATAGTTAGCTGTCCATGAGGCAGGTGTATTGTGCAGAAAACTAAAGACCAGAAGACCCATCAGTACCTAGCTGGCCATTTCTAAGGCAGTGAATAGGTTTACTCATAGAAGTACCTACATCAAAGTATTATGTGAACAGCGGTCTAGAAAGGATGTGAAATGAAGTTCAAAGTGGCTCTCTTTTTCCATGTGATGAGTCCAAGCGATTGAATCCCCACCATGCTGAAGTTTCTGGTAAAACCCCAGTATCTTATTAAATACAGGCACCCATGACTTGTGCTGACAGTTCAGTATGTCAGTAATCAACGAATTGCAATTACTTCTCAGTTGTGCACCTCCTTCTGTGTAATAGGAGCTGAACAGTTATGAGGAAAATTATTTGGCAGCAAAACACCAACACACCTGAGAAACCATGGGAAAGTCCAGTAAGTCCTAGAAGTGGTACTACCTGGCCAGCCTCTACCTCTCAGAACAGGAGATGCAGCAATATCAGGACAGATTCCCTGAACCCCATGGTCAGAAAAAAATATTATGCCATCTCATCTTTGTTTCCTGCTGCCAAACCTCCCTTCATTAAAGGAGGTTTGATTTCAAAAATGAGCAGTCACATATGAGGCTCGTGTAGAGCCCAACGTGAAGGAGGTATCACATACAAAAGCTGGTTCCAGATACTTGAGGAAAAGTGGGTTGGTTTTGTAGGTTAACTCTTTGAACAAAAACCAGGATTTCTGGCAACAATAATCAAGACACTGTGGAATTTGTGCATTTGAGGGAATTTGTCACTCTTGCAGCAGACAAGCAAAGTGCAAGACCCCGGTAACACTCTCAGACTTACTCATGGTGAGGTAGAACTTGGCCTTGTGTGCAAGACAGATCGATGTCTCTATAAGACTGTCCCTGAAAACACCTCTGAAAGAACATTTTGGTTGTCTTTGGAACAACATATCAAGAAAAAAAAAAAAAGAGCAAACCACAGTTCTCTGTGGCTTGAGGGTCACCCAGAATCTGTTCCCACAGTTCTATTTAGCTAATGAAGTCATACAAACCCTGCACAAAGTGGCACTGGTGACCCCTGTGTCTCTGGATGCCAAACTTTAAAGGTAACACGATAACGGTTTTGGATGTAGAAACAAAGAAGTCTATGTGCAACCACATAAGCAGGAGAATGACAAACAAAGATGCTATAGAATGGAAATAGATAATTTCAGGCAAGGAGAATGTAAAGTAATCGCTCCTGCCAGTTCCACTGCTCATTATCATGCGGGCTTGGCTTTCTGTCCTTCTTCTCTACTTTTCCACCTTTTATACCCAATAAAGAGATTTGTTTTGTAACATAGAGCAAAAACACATAAACAAAAGCTACTAATTCCCCCCAATTTTCACATAGAATCAAACAAACAAGTATTCTGCTTGGGGCTGTGAGATATACTGTCCTCTAGCATTTGAAGCTTTGACATAAGATACTCCAAGAATGTCTCATTCAACATTTATTTTCTCTCCCTATTTGTGTGACAAATGCTTGTCTTTCTTTTTCTTTCTTTTTCCCTTTCATTGTCTTTTTTATCTTCCATTCTTTTTTCCCTTCTTTCCTGGTTATTCTCTCACTTCCTTTATTTTTGTCTGAACATTTAAAAGAATGGTTTAAAAAAATAATAATTTCCATATATTTATAGGTAATTTGTGTTGAACTTGAAAATATGTCAAATCTTCAATGGCAGAAATGACTGTGAATTGAGTTTTGAATGCAAAGGAGAACAGTTCCCTTGAATTCAGAATAATTACAGAAAAATTAGCTTTCTCAAGTATGTCAGAGGACTAGAAAGATATAAATTTTAACACTAGTTTTGTAAGTTTGCAGGTACACCAGTGTAACTAACAAATGAAAATAGACTAAAACGGGAAATCTGATAATTCTATTGTTTTTATATAGAGATATAAATTGTATATATTGTTGAATATAAACATCTTTGCAAAGTAATATAAGGTAAAGGGAATAAAAATGTTTATCCACTTTGTGTGTTTTTTTTTTTTTTTTGAAATTGCAGTAGTTTATGTTTTCAAGTCACAAGTATGCACTAAAATATACTTTTTCCATGAAAGCTGTGTTTTTTATTTTTTAATGTGCTTATCTTTAGAGCTGTCATCCCTAGTAAGGAATTGTTGCCATACCCATTTTACAGCTGGAGACCTGGGACATGGAAACACTCATGCAGCACCTCGCTAGTGCTGAACCACACAGGTGAGCCCCAAGGCCAAGTGGTGCAACCTGACTCATGCCCACATGCCTTACTTTCCCTCCCAGAAAAATTAAAAGAAAAGAAAAAAAACCTCCACAAGGTTGCTGCATCCAAATAGCCTATTGAGAACAATGCTTGGCTTGTGCCGTCTCACAATTTATGTCTGAACATTAGCTGGGAGAGTTTTAGCTGTTGTATCCCAGGGCTGTGCCATGAAGTATGGTGATGGGTGGACTGAATAGACCAGGGGTGTCTAATTCTCACTGGGAGCCACATGAACATCGTGATTGCCTTCAAGGGACTAAATGCAATATTAGGACTGTATAAATGTAACTGGAATAGACTATAAGCAGCTGCATTCTACCTCATCTTGCTGCAGCTGGTTCAATGGCACAAGCACAACCACAGGTGGTGCCAGAGAAAGCAAGATTCGGGTATTCAAGACCCAAACTGCTATTCCAAACTCTGAATAACCATAGAATCCTGGAACAGTTTGGGTTGGAAGGGACCTTTAAAGATCATCTAGTCCAACCCTCCTGCCATGGGCACAGACATCTTGCACTGGATCAGGTTGCTCAAAGCCCAGTCCAACCTGACCTTGAACACTTCCAGTGATGGCGCATCCACAACCTCACTAGGCAACCAGTTCTAGTGACTCATCACCCTCGTAAAATATTTCTTATTTCCAATCTAAACCTAAGTCTTTCAGTTTAAAGTCATTGCCCCTTGTTCTCCTTCAGACTGTTTTCCTACATAATATTCATGCAAAGAGCAACCAACTTCTGCAGAGCTGCTACACTCTTGTGCTAAGTGTCCGTAAAGGCAAGGCACAATTTGGCTGCACGTGAGCCGACTTTAATTGGGAGGTTAGCATGGATACACCATCATGGTTTTGCATACAGACTGTACGGAGAGGCCCGTGTTGATGGAGAACAGTGCAAGCTCATACAGTTGCATAGATTTTCCAGACCAGAGCTGGCTTCCACCTGGCCAGCCCTCAGCAGAAGGAGAAAAGATTGCATCTCTCTATATTCATCTTCGAGGGTTAGACTCTGGGTTGCAATTTTGAGGTCTGTTACTAGCATAGCTCATCTTTCTGTTGTTCCCTACTTTGGACTTATGGTAGAAAACAGAGTTTTGGCAATACTGGTCAGCTCCCTAACTATTGCATGTATCTATTAATACATAAATTTTAAAATAAATCTGCAATGCTATAAATAAAAAGTTATTTTCATAAGACACATGGGCAATTTTTCACTCAAAATCTAAAATCTGAAAGGACACATTTTGTCTTAATAAGATATGTGGTGGGTTTCCTGTATGTGACATTGAAAATAGTGAATGTTCCCCAATGGACCATTTAACTACAATAAATCCAGACTTGTTCCTTATAAAGAAATGTTGTCAGCAACAAATTGTTTAACAGTTGTTTTAAGGTCATGCTTTCTAAAGCCACTTCCCACAGTATTTACGGCACCACTATTTAATATAGGTAAATTATAATTTATTGTGTGTGTGGGGGGGTGCGTGCATGTGATTATTTTCATTAAACAAAATAGTTCTATTGCCATCTTATCAGAAATTGCAGAAAGAACAGAATGAAAATGAATGGGATTAACAATAAATCGAATGAGGATTGTGCAACATCAGGATTGCTATTAAAGGCAAGATGAACTTGAACAGGAATGGTTCTCAAAACCACTTGTATCTGGTACACATTTGGGTCCAGTGCCCTCCCTTTTTTTTTGGTGGGATAATAGACTAAAAAGTCACTAGCACCTCCCTGTCCAGTGATGTGGAGGTAAATGGAAACAATTCCCCCCTGTGAAGAAAACAGGTAATTTGGACTGAAGTGCTTGTGACTGAGTTCTACCACAGCACCCATATCATTGCCTCAGGTTTTGGTTGAAACAGAAGTTGACAATTCTTGTCACCACAACAAAATAAATCTACATGTCGAACACTTCTGGCCTTTGGCACACCTCTCTCAAAATTTTCATTGTGCTGTTTTCCACCCTTACATGCACATAAGGCCAAAATTGTCCCCATGCCTACCCTTCTAAGGATCTTATCAATCTGAAGTAGCTATTTGTTTTCCTGACTTTAAATAAATCTTTTTCAAAGGATTTTATGACTGTGCCCTGGACACAAATACCAAATATTTACATGCATAATAAAGTGGAACATATTTACCATAGAAATGAAGCTACCTGACTTCAGAATACCAAAATTTTTATCACTGTTGTAAAGCCTTAAGTACTGCTCAACTTAAATATCTGTTTCACAGGGTAAACAGAGTTGTTCTCTCTCTTTAGTTAGTTCTAGGACTAAAATAATGTAAATTGGGTGACATCCAACTTGAAACTAGTAATGCATTAGGATTATTTGAAACAGTTGCTCAGTACTGTTGGACAGCAGATACTTAAGAAAAGTGCTTTATTCTGTGTACCCAAGTTTGAAATTATTGCCCTGTGAATCTTGAGTGTATGGGGAGCATCTCTGCCTGTCTCTGTGCACCAGACTGGAGAACCTGCAGCTCTACCCATGTTGAAACTGCAACTTCTTACTTTGCGACAGAGCTCATGAGCTGTTCTCAGGCCCATGGGGAGTGCTCAGGTGAGACAAGCAACAAGTCCAGGCCTCTTCTATCCCACTAAATTAACTTGGTTTTATTATTGCCTCATTCCTCACACTCCCAGGCTAGCCCCCACTTGTCCATTTAATATCCACCATTGTGTCCTATCCGGCATGCAGACGGTAAGCTTTCCTACTTGGGGACTGTCTCTTCTCACTTATTTATGGCATCAACGGTCTACTGGGGCTCTGATTCTCCACTGGATTTCCTAGCCCCTTCTCTATTAAAATGAGAAATAATAAAGTACATCAGGATTTTGCAGGATTAACCTATTAGTCCTTAGTGGGCGGGAAAATCACCCAACCCTTCACAGTCTGGCTTTGTTATTGTTTCTAGTACTGTTGCAACTACAGGCCACCAACTGGAAACGAATCTACGGCCATCTACCACAATTCAAATTAATTCAAGCCAAAACCATGTTTCGAGCCAAATAACTACTTAAAATACCACTGTGTTTGCTTGCGTAATAACCTCACACATGCAATGGTCTTGCTTTTTAACTGCACCTTTTAACTGGTCATGAGCAACACTTTAATGGCCAGGCTCTTGGTTTTTAAGGGAGGAATCTGGGGAAACATAAGCAGCCATTATGCAAGCAGATACAATAATCATATATATCACATGTTAACAGAAAACAAATATGTGACTGCCTGGCAACTCCCTTGATTAAACTCCTGGAGTAAAAAGCAGACTGGGCTTTTTATTACTAACTGTCAGGGGACAGAGCTACCATTGTGATAAACACTATATATATGCAAAATGAGATGCTTTTCCCTCCTCACCCAAGAGCTGGCAATCTTTGGGCACAGACACATTGCCTGGTCACACAGTCAATCTGTGCCAAAGCTTCCAACTCATTAGACCACACACCTTCTCTCATATAAAATCTGTAATAATGTCTATATTATTAAAAATGGACTTTTGCCATAAAACAAACAACACATTAGGCAATTCTATGTGAGGAGAGCAGCTTGCTGCATGACCTCAAAAGCTTGTGATGCCAGCTGTGACTATAAGCTATGTCTTTCTGCTCAACAGCTCACTAATAATTGAGACAACCCTTGTTCTCGCTAAATTATTTTTGTGAGCTGAACTGGGAGAGCACTTGCGAGAGAAGAGCATTTTGTTAGAGTTTTCAATGCTGTTCTGAATGTGACTGGCAGCATGTTCTGGCAGTCCTCCATTTGGATGGTACAATGGTGTCACTTCTAATAATAAAGAACATACAAACGTTTCATGAGCTTTAAAGCATCGCTTTGCTGCAGACTTCAGGGCCCTCTTATTTCCTGGAAGTGTTAATAAGCACGATGGAAAAAATGGGTTTTATTACAGGGAACTTCTAATGCTGGATAAGCTGCATGACAAAGTTGGGGTGGTATTTTTTCTTTTTCTTTCTCTTCCTTTTTTTTTTTTTTTAAAAATAGGATAGTAATCTAGTTTTTCTAGAAATACCTGGATTCCTAATTAAACTTTGGACTGCTTTCTAATCACATCTGAGCCGTTTGATGACTATAGGTCACATCACTTTTTGGAGGAGTTGCTTTCCCTCTCTTCTCCTGCTTTTTGGCTGATTTGCTTAATTATTTGGCTAATTTGTTTAACCTTCATCTGTGGAGATTTTCAAAAACTGCCTGGACATAATCCTGCTCAAGCACGGAGGCTGGACAAGGTGATCTCCAGAGGCCCATGCCAACCTCAGCCAATCTGTGTTTCTATGGATTAGATTTCAGGCTCTTCAACTGATGGTTCTCACTTGGTTCTGCAGCACACACAGAAACAGAAATAAGCCAAGCCAATGGACAAATACTTATTTAAGCTGTAGCAGAAATTGACACAGTGTCTCAGATAATGAAAAGACTTTGTTAAAAGTCAAAATATGTCTTTCTCCAATATTTGTACCTTCTGGATGCACTATTTTTTTGGGGGGCGGGGGGGGGGGATGTAACAAACTAACACCATCTAATTTGGGCCTTTTTTGACAGGAGGATTGGTCTAAAACTCCAGCAGCCCTTTTCACTCTATATAATTATATGATGCTATAATCATAACTTTATCCCAAAATTAGATTCTCTGGGTCCTCCTCTGGAATCCTTCTTTATCCCACCCTCATTGTTGTGAAATGCATATATATAAGCACATATAATGTGTTCATACCCATGTTTCTCTGAAGACAGAGGTAGTCATTACACTCAGGTAGTCTGACTGGCAAAACTGTTGGATTAATTAATCTGTGTAAGGAAGAACAAGTAGCACAGGAGATCATATTCCTGAGAAATGAGTATATTCTGACACCAGGTCTTTAAGTATATTTAGAGTCCAAATACCATTAAAATATAAACTCAGATTCCTCTCTATCAGTCATCTACGTCCCTTTAAAATACAGTTTTGGATTTCATTGTTTACTTATGTGTGGACTTGCGCTTTTTCCAAAGCAAATAAAAAGCTATACATTCTGCTGCTGGGTTTAAATAAAGGCAAGCTCTGAGCTTTTGTATATGCTATGTTGACCCTGAAATATTTGCTTCTCTGGCCTGACCCAAAAAATTCATTATCAGTGTTGAACAGAAGTAACTACATTTTAATGATGCTTCAGGTAATATCTGTGAAGAGTGTTTAGCGGTGTGTGTTTACCTATATCCTTCAGTCTTATTAAACTCAGTGGTGAAGAAAACCATGTCTAACAGCTATACTGTAAGAAAGACAGAGCTTGGGGATCTCATTAAGAGCTTTTAGTCTGACGGTAACATTACTTCTTTATCACTAATACACATTCTAATAAAGGCACAATACTTGAAAAATAAACACACCTTCCCAGTATGTAAGGTGATCTAAAAGTAATGCATTTCCAAGCAAGATTTTGATGATATCCTCAGCCAGATAAAACCTTTTGCTTTCACATGTTCAGACCCAAGCTCCCATTGTTAATTCAAGCTACTATGTTCTCCCTTTTAACTAGCACTTATATCTGACAGCTGTAAAGGCTTTCAGCCATAATAAATCTCTCCCTGACTTCCCAAAGCAAACAGTGTTGAAGAGAGTGATCCCTCCAATAACATTTTGTCAGCTCAAATCACCACTGTGTTATGAGTTACTCAGACAGGGCAGGCTGCCTGTTTGCTTCCCAGATTTCTTATGGTACTTATTTCCTACATTTGCTCTGATCCTGGCATATTGCAAATCCTAAAAGGTGTTTTGCTGCAGCCATACCTGTTGATTGGATTAATTATTATTTTACTTTTAACTCTGGCAAGTTTTAATTTTGAGTAATTCATCATATCCAGGTGCTTGTACTCTCCTCAAAGGCATTAGGTGGGTTACTAGATCCCATTTCAGGGAATCTAGTCATTCATCAGGACCTGAAAAAAGCCTCGTATTATTTCAATAATGACCATTTAGTTCAGGGGTGTCAAACTCATTTTCCCTGGGGGCACATCAGCCTCACAGTTGCCTTCAGAGGGCCAAATGTAACTTTAGGACTGTATAAATGTAGGAGTATAAACTGTAGGAGTATAGACTGTATAAATGTAGGAGTATTTACACCCCTGAATTAGTTGTTCACAACTGATCTATTATGCCTTTTAGTAAAAGTTAGAAAAAACCCTCAGGTTGCTGTGTTCCTACTAACCCTGCAGTGTGTTAAAATATGCAGCGTTACTCAAATTCTTCAATACGATATTAAGTTATAGGAAATGAAAAGAGTAAGAGAAAAAGAAACAAGTCAATACTTGGACCTGAACATGCCAAACTATTCATTGGCTTGAGAAAGGTATTTCCTGATGATTTTCTAAGGCATCCCTCCACTTGCAGCCTGATCATTACAAATGCACTCTCACACATTTCGTAATCCCCTTTTCTGTTACAGGAAATCTCAACCATGGTAGGAATCCTACACAATGTGGCTAGTGGGTGATAGAGAAGGTCAGGGTACAGATAACCCATCAGCTGAGGATGACAGTGTCTGTCAGAGGCATCAGATAAGCTTTGCTGGACCTACACAGTTACATATACTCAATTGCTCTCTTTTTATCACAACAACATGCCTAAATATGACAGTGTGTGAACTTCTCTGGATCATCCATGGGTACCACAGAAGCTCATGAGTTACTATTAGAACAACTGGAAAGGATTCAACTGCATCACAGAGGAAAATGTTATGAGAAAGTCACATGCCTTCACCAGTTATTCATACCGCCTTGCAAAGCCTGTGGCAAGACACAAAGAGAAGAGGATCTGGCTATTGAATATTTATATAAATATACAGTTAACTTATCCTTGTCTTAATTGTAGACTCAGTATTTGTGGGAAGTATTTGAGTGAAAAGAAAAAAAAATGTTTTTCAAATTTTCTGTGCTAAAAGTCCTAATTCAAGAGGATATATAATTGCAACCACTTTTGCTCTTCTCCCCAATGTCTGAAAAAAAGGCTTACATTAATTAGATCTTCTGTGTTCCTCAGCATTGGATACAGGTAAGGACAGGTGCAGGAACCCAGGCTGGAATGAAATAGCCATGACTCTGACTGTATCAGGGGAACTATTCTTGACAGATGAAGTCTAGGAAGCCAGACTTGTTCTAAGGTACAGATATCTAATATCTGGAAATCTTGAAGCACTATCTGGTGACAAAGAGCCCCTAGAAAAGGAGTCCCTGATATGGACTATTATTCAAAATGTCCTAGATGCTAGTGTTAGCTCATTACCGTCTTGACCAAGCATCAGCCAGATGTACCCATGACTACCCCACTACATTCTATAATCTAATTTCCCCCCTCAATAATCTTTACATCCCCAACTCATCACAAACCACACCCACATATCAACTCCATACTCAATCACCAAACCCAACAAACTTATCACAACCTCAACTACCCCCCTAACCCAATCAACACTACAATAAAACCAATTACCCCTACTCCTATACTCACAAACCCAAAAATCTCCACCCACCCTACTCCTCCAACATACTATCACCATTCAACCTCACAAACAACAACCCATCAAAACCCACTAACAACACAAACCTCAAATCCCAAACCCACCCACAACAAACCCCACCTACCAATACCACCAACCCAACACCCAACACCAATAAACCACCATACAACCAACAACCTCCCCTCACAACCCCAACTACCATCAACTCCCACACCCAATCAATCCCCAAAACCCCCAACCCAAACCCACCAACCAAAAAATCAAAATAAACACAACCACAAACCCAACACTAACCCACAAAAACCTCACACCAAACCCCTACAAAAAACAAACTCCAAACCAAATCACCACAATACCCTCATCCAACCCACTCCACAAACCCACCACATCCCCCCACAAAAACCATCAAACCAACAAACCACAAACCCAACACCAACCACAAATCAAACCCAACCACCCCAACCAACCCCCCAACCCACAACAACAACCCCCACACACCACACCCACCCCACCACCAAACCAAACACACACCCAACCCAAACAACAAAACCAACACCACCAAAACACACCACAAAACCAAAACTATACACCAAACACCCCACTCCCCAAACACAAACCAAAAACACACCAAACAAAACCCACCAACCACCCCAACCACCACCACACCCCCCCACCCACAAAACCCCCAACACCACCAAAACCACCCCACAACCCCCACAAAACACCAAAACACACAAAAAACCACCCCCACCAAACCCAAAAAACCACCCCAAA